>NW_012106953.1:618752-634875 GCF_000951045.1 Mandrillus leucophaeus | reverse complement strand
ACTGCACTCCAGCCTGGGTGACAGAGCAAGACTCTGTCTCAAAAAAAAAAAAAAAAAAAATGTATTTACTTTATGTGGCATTCTTGGAGGGGTCTCCAGTGATGAAGGTGTTTGTTTTACTGGACAAAAGTTGTGGGATGGTTAAATAAGGTATTACAAACATAATGGCAGTTAAGAGAATCAACTGATGAAGTTAACTGAATCAATGGAAGTTAACTGAATCAGTTGACTGAATCAATTGGATTACTTTGGCCAAAGGCACTCTTATTGGCTTTAATAGCGATCAGACCTACTCCACTGGAAAGCATGGATTGGTCCTTTGTGGAATGGTTGCTGGAGGGCCTATGCACTGGTGATGAAACTTCACTTCATATATCTTCAATTCTCTTAAACTCTCATATGAGTAAATACTGCAAGGTTTCAATGCATTGTCCCAAAGAATATTTTCACCAGGTAAAGCAAGCCCTTCATGACTTATCAACTGAAGATAATTAGACCTTTCATGATCTAGAAATCTGATTACTGGGTCTTCTGGAAATGATATCAGAAAAGGACTTCTTTTGAACCACATTGGAGGGAATTATGCCAGATTCTTCTCATTGCCCACACTACTGTGGATCTTTGTTGCCTCAAGTCTTTGGTCTTCATCTCACAACTCAGGAGAATCCTTCCAGACTTCTTGAACTGTATACTTGTTGGAGACTTTAAGGTAAAGCTGACTAGGGACAAGCTTCCCCAGAAGTAGACAGCATCTTAGATGTGAACAGCCTTTCCCAAAATGCAAGAACAAGACTAATCATAATGAGACTCTTACCTTTCTTATCTTTGCTATGGCTACCTCTTTCCCTGCATAGGATAATACTGTAATCAGACTTTGAGACTCACTTGTTCTCATTCTGTTTTAATTTAACCAAGTCATGGGATGCTAGAATACCTACTAGCTGAACAAGGAGGATTTTAACTAGTCGCTAATACTTTTTGTTGCATGTGAATAAATACATTGAGCATTGTAGGGACTCAGTTACCAAAATTATCAATGAACAGGCTATTAAGCTAAAATGAATAGACTAATCTGGTTCATTCTTTGGGTAATCCATTTGAATTGACTTGGTTCATGAGGACCCTGGCTAAGGCGCATACTTCAAATTCTTGGTATTATTCTCCTAAAAGTCATAATAGTCTCCCTCATGAACGGTATTTTCTCAAAAAGTCTCAAATGTCTACACACAGCCATCTGATGAATGCTAAATGGTTTCCCTTCAGCCTGAAATGACAAAAACTTAAATAAATGTATGATTATGGGGACACCATAACCTATGAATGCCATGTTGAGACCAGAAACCCAACACAATGGTGACTGAGAGTAGCACCAATTTCCCTAATTTTGGTCACACTTTAGTTGCTAAGAGCATGACCAAAAGAGGGTAATTGTTAAGCAAAATTGTAAAAGGCCATTGATTTAGACTTGGCTTCTGCACTCAGCTCAACAGTCCAAAGCAATATAGAGTTTAATCATAGTCGCTGTACTTCAATTAATTGCAGGAGGTTCTGTAACCAATAAACCAATGAAGCTGTGACTAATTAAGTTGTCCCTAGACCTCAATACCATTTTTTATAAATGCTGCCGGATCACCTTGTTGGATAGAGTACCCTGAACCTGTTTTGGCTCTGGGGACTGCCTGACTCAAGGGTTGTTTTTTGCTTTGTTCAAATAAACTATGTTAAATGTAAAAGTCTAAGGCTTTTTCCTTTTAACACCTGGTAGTGGGATTGCTGGCAGTTCTATTTATTAAAATTTTTTATCTATATTTAAGATATACAACATGCTTCTACAGAACATATAGGTAGCAAAAAGGTTACGACAGTGAAGCAAATCAACATATCCATCATCTCACATGCCCATTGTTTCATTGTTTTGTGTCTTTGTGACTAGAGTAGTTGAAATATATTCACTTAGCATTAATCTAGTACTATTTATTTATTTATTTTGCAGGGAGGGGATCTCAATTATGTTGCCCAAGCAGGTCTTGAACTCCTGGGCTCAAACGATCCTTCTGCCTTGACCTCCCAAAGTGCTGGGATTACAGGCATGTGCAACCACATCTGGCAAGACAATTTTATTACCTATAATCTTCATGTGGTACATGAAATCTCTCAACTTGTTCATCCTATATCTATGTTATCTTTTATCCTCTGACCATTTCCTCATTTTTCCTCCATCCCACACTCCTGCTGTTGGTAACCACTATTTTATTCTCTATCTCTGTATATTTGAATTTTTCTCTTTTTTTAACATTCCACAAATGAGATCATGCAATATTTTTCTTTCTGTGTCTGGCTTATGTCACTTAGTATAACATCCTCCAGGCTCATCCACATTGTGGCAAATGGCAAGATTTTATTCATTTTTAGGACTGAAAAATATTCCATTGTGTATATGTATCAGGATTTCTTGGCTGAGCATGGTGGCTCACACCTGTAACCCCAGCACTTTGGTAGGCTGAGGCAGGCCGATCACTTGAGGTCAGAAGTTCCAGACCAGCCTGGCCAACATGGTGAAACCCCGTCTCTACTAAAAATAGAAAAATTAACTGGGCATGGTGGCACATGCCTATAATCCCAGCTACTCAGGAGGCTGAGGCTAGAGGATCCCTTGAGCATGGGAAGCAGAGGTTGCAGTGAGCTGAGATAGTGACACTGCACTCCAGCCAGGGTGACAGAGCGAGACTCCATCTCAAAAAAAAAAAAAATAAAAATTTAAAAAACTTTATCCATTCATCAGTTGACAGACAGGCTGTTTCTGTATCTTGGCTACTGTGAATAGTACTGCAATGAACATAGAAATGCAGATATCTTTACAAGGTGATGATTTCATTTACCTTGGGTATATGCCCAGGAGAGGGATTCATGGGTCATATGATAGGTTTATTTTTAATTTCTTTTGGAAATCTTCATACTTCTCATGTAATGACTGTACCAATCTATATTCCCACCAACAGTGTATAAGAGTTCCCTTTTCTCCATACCGTTGTCAACATTTGCTGTCTTTTTTGACTTTTTGATAATAGCCATCCTAACAGGTGTGAAGTGGTATCTCAAAGTAGTTTGATTTGCATTTCCCTGATTAATGATGCTGGGCACCTTTTAATATACTTGTTCGCTATTTTAATGTTTTCTTTGAACAAACATCTATTCAGGTCTTACATGTGCACATTTATAGCAGCACAAATTGCAGTTGCAAAAATGTGGAACCAACCCAAATGCCCATCAATCAATAAGTGGATAAACAAATGGTGGTATATATATACATAACGGAATACTACTCACCCATAAAAAGGAATGAGTTAACAGCATTCACAACAACCTGGATGGGATTAGAGACTATTATTCTAAGTGAATAACTCAGGAATGGGAAACCAAGCATCATATGTTCTCACTCATAAGTGAGAGCTAAGCTGTGAGAATGCAAAGGCACAAGAATGACACAATGGATGTTGGGGACTCAAGGGGAAAGGGTGGGAAGGGGGTGAGGAATAAAAGACTACAAATTGGGTGCAGTGTATACTGCTTGAGTGATGGGTGCACCAAAATCTCACAAATCACCACTAAAGAACTTACTCATGTAACCAACCACCACCTGTTCCCCAATTACCTATGGAAATTAAAAATTTTAAAATATAAATAAATCAAATAAAAAATCTGCACCACACCAAAAAAGGACGTTTTTTCCCTGTTTTCTTCTAGTAGTTTTACAGCTTCTGGTATTATGTTTTAATTCTTTTAACTATTTAGGGTTGATATTTGTATATGGTGTGAGATGAGGATTTAATTTCATTCTTCCCCATGTGGATTATCCAGTTTTCCTAGAATCATTTACTGAAGAGATTGTCCTTTCCCCATTGTGTGTTCTTGGCATCTTTAACAAAGATCAAGTGACCATAAATGCATGGGTTTACTTCTTGGCTCATTATGCTGTTCCACTGGTCTATGTGTCTGTTTATATGCCACTGCCATGCTGTTTTGATACTACAGATTTGTAGTAGACTTTGCAGTAAGGTACTGTGATGCCTCCAGCTTTGTGTTTTTTGGCTCCAGATTTCTTTGGCTATTTGGAGTCTTTTGTGTTTCCATGCAAATATAAAGATGTATTTCTCTATTTCTATAAAAAATGCCACTGTAATTTTGATAGGGATTGCATTGAATCCATAGATTACTTGGTTAATATAGAACTTTTAACAATATTAATTTTTCTAACATATGAAAACAGGATACGTTTCCATTAATTTGTGTTCTTTAATTTCGTCAATGTTTTACAGTTTTCACTGTCTAGATCTTTTTCCTCCTTAAATTTATTCCTAGTTATGTTTTAGTCTTTAATGCTATTGTAAATGAAATTGTTTCTTTTTTTGCATTGTTGGTTCTAAGTGTGTAGAAATGCTACTGATTTTTGTATGTTGATTTTGGTAAGATCCAACAGATACAATTTCATTACTTCCTTTCCAGTCTGGATGCCTTTTCTTTCTTTTTTAACTAAGAATTGGTAAGAGTGGGAATCCTTGTCTTGTTCCTTATCTTATAGAAAAAGCTTTTAGCTTTTCACCTTTGAGTATGATATGAACTTGTACTTATCATATATTATTAACTGTAATGGATTAAATTCCCCAATGAATAGACACTGAGTGGCTAAATAGGTTTTAAACAAATGGGATCCAATTATATGCTGCCTACAAGAGACTCACTTTACCTTTAAGGATCTACATAGGCTGAAAGTGCAGAGGCTTTACCTTTAAGGATCTACATAGGCTGAAAGTGCAGAGATGAAGAAAAGATATTCCATGCAAGCAGTAACTAAAAGAGAGCAGAGGTAGCTACACTTACATCAGATAAAATAGAACTTAAGAAAACTATCACAAGAGACAAAGAAGGTCATTATATAATGACAAAGTAGTCAATTCATGAGGAAAATATAACAGTTGTAAATACATGTGTACCCAATATCAGAGCACCTACTTTATATATATATACATATATAAAGCAAATATTAACAGAACTGAGGGATATAACAATTGTACATATATATGCACCCAACATCAGAGCACCTACTTTATATATATAAAGCAAATATATGTATATATGCATATATATAGCAACACAATAATATATATATCCTGCAGTTCTTTTAATATTTACTATTTATACATACATATGTGTATATACATGTATATAGCAATACAATAATAATATTAGGGGACTTAATTACCCCAATTTCAACCAAAGATATATCACCCAAACATAATCAGTAAAGAAGCAGAGGTCTTGAACAGCACTATAGACCAAATGGACCTGTCAAACATATACAAAACATTTCATCTGACAGCAAGGAACATTTTCCAGGATAGATCACGTTAGGCCACATAACAAATCTTAACAAATGTAAGAAGATTAAATCATGTCAAGCATCTTTTCTGACCACAATGATATAAACTTAGAAAGAAGTAACAGAAAGAAAATTGAAAATTTTAAAATTATGTGAAAATTAAACAACACAGTCTTGAACAGGTCAAAGAATAAATCAAAGGAAATTCAAAAAATATCTTGAGAGAAATGAAAATGAACATATACAAAACTTAGGAGTTACAGCAAAAGCAGTTCTAAGAGAGAAGCTTAATTGATAAACACCTACATTAGGAAAAGTGCAAGATCTCTAATAATCTAATGTTATACCTCAAGGAACTAGGAAAAAAAAACTAAGCTTAAAGTCATCAGATTAAAAAACTAATAAAGATCAGAGCAGAAGTAAATGAAATAAAGACTAGAAAATCAATAGAAAAGATCAATGAAATTAAGAGTTGGTTTTTCTAAAAGACAACACAATTGACAAACCTTCAGCCAGATACAGAAAAAAAGAGAGAAGAGGCAAAAATGAAATTATAAATAAGGGTCATTACAACTGACACCACAGAAATACAAAGGATAATACACTACCATGAACAATTATATAACAAATTGGGTAACTTAGAAGAAATGCATAAATTCCTAGAAACATACAACCTATTAAAACTGAATCATGAAGACACAAAATATGTGAACAGACCAATAACTAATAAGTAAATTAAATGAGTAATAAAAAAGTTTCCTATTGAATAAAAGCATATTACCTAATGTCTTCAATGATAACTTCTTCCTAAGTTTTAAAGAATAATTAAGAAAAATTCTCCTCAAACACTTCCAAACAATTTAAGAGAATACTTTCAAACTCATTTTACAAGACCAGCACCACCACGATATCAAAGCCAGACAAGGATGCATCAAGAAAAGAAAATCACAGGCTAATATTCCTGATGAACATAGATGCAATAATGCCAAACTGAATTTCACAGAACATTAAATGAATCAACATATGCAAATCAATGTGATATACTATATGTTAATTGATACACTATATGATACACAGTGTGCTACACTATATATTATATTGGGATCATATGATCACAATACATGCAGAAAAAGCATTTGACAAAATTCAACACTTTTTCATGATTAAAAACTGTCAACATATTAGGTATTAAAAAAGCACCTCAGTGTGATAAAAGCCATTTACAAGTTAACTTGTGTACATTTTCAATATGGAAACAGAAGTCTAAGTAACCATCACTGTCACTTGTATTATTACTTAGATGGCCTAACTGCTTCTCTTGTCTATACATTCTCCACAGAACAACTAAGCTGATTATTTAATGTGTAAGTCACATTTTATCAACTGCTGTTTTAAACTTCCAGTGCCTTCTCAAGTTGAAGAATATCAAATAATGTATTTAACGTGAGACACAAGGCCCTACATGCTTTGCCCCCGCCTCTCTCCTTCCTCTCTATGCCCCAGAAACAAATGAGCTTATCTTGCATTCCTGGAAAAACAAGATCCCCAAGTTCCAAGGTAGGTCTATTGCACTTACTGTTCCCTACAGGTGGAAAACTCTGCTCTAGATCTTCTCATTTTGTCAATTGGGTCTCAGAAAGATCTCCACCTCTGTGAAGCCTTCTGGGACCAGCAACTGGGCCAGCACCTATTCATTCTGCTCTGCCATTCAATTCTGCTTTAATTTCTACACAGTACACATTACTAGTTGAAATGGTCTTGTTCACTTGTTTGGAGACTTGTTTACTGGGCTGAGTAGGTGAGTTACCAGTGTGAAATATACACACAGCTTTGAAAAGGCAGTGGAGCCTGTGAGAAAAACTAGTTAGATAATGGTACTTTTATCTTAGGGCTGCTCATCTTTCCCAGAAACTTGGGTCCTGCTATTTAGCTAAGCACCAGGTTGACCCTATCAAGCCATCTTACATGGTTTGGGTTTGTGTCCCAACAAAATCGCATGTCAAATTGTAATCCCCAGTGCTGGAGGTGAGGCCTGGTTGGAGGTACGTGGATCATGGGATTGGGTTTCTCATGAATGGTTTAGCATCATCCCTCTTGGTACTATCCTTGCAATAGTGAGTGAGGTCTCATGAGATCTGGTCATTTAAAGTGTGTGGCACCATCCCCCTCTCTTTCTCCTGCTCCAACCACATGAAATGCCTGCTTCCCCTTCACCCATGATTCTAAGTTTCCTAAGGCTTCCCTAGAAGCTGAGCAGATGCCAGCATCATGCTTCCTGTATAGCCTGTGAAACTGTGAGGGAATTAAACCTCTTTTATTTATAAATTACCCAGTTTCAGGTGTTCCTTTATAGCAATGCAAGAACGGACTAATCCACCATCCTTGAAGCCTAAATGCAACCCAGCCCCGCTACTCAGCTGGATAGCCATAATGCGACAACCATCCCCTGAGCTCATTCACCACCACACAATGACATGTTTTCAAATAATCATGAAGTACATAAAGAATTATCTACACACACACACACACACGTACACACACAGGTTGAAAACACAATATTTGAAATAAAATCAGATTTTAACATTTTGATTACTTTTAATATATTTGGGAACAAATACTGGTGACAACATATTTTAAGTACATAAATAACTCAGAAAAGTCGTATCTTTTATTCTGGAACTCTACTGACCTTATCTGTAAAAAGAACCTAGTTTTATAAGAAAAAGGGGGTAGGGGAGGGGAAGAGACAAATGGGTAGACTGAAAAGGAATCAAAGCTCAGGATTCTTCACAAGTGCAGCAGCCTCCACTGTTGGCCCAGAGGATGGTAGTTGCATATACCAGGTTATGCTAACCTCAACAAGATCTAGTTCTCAGACACAAATGTGTCCAGTGGATAAAACCTCAGCTGCAGAAATAGATTTTAGCAATATCCAAACACATTCCAGGGTCCAGTAGGAAGAACAAAGTATTGCAAAATTGAAAACTATCATGGACTTGGCAGCATCCAAGGGCATCACCAGAGGGGCTCTTTCATGCATGACCAGAGTCCTGCAAACTCAAAGTTTTGGGATGTAAATGTAACCAGTTTCATCAAACTGCCACACAGCAGGGCAGTGGAATATAAAGGCAGCCCGTGGGCTTAGGGCACAGGGGCCCAGCTGCACCTAGAAGCCTTGACAGGATGCTGGAGCCCTGGATTCAGTGGTACAGGCTTGTCCATCAAAGCCCCACCCTCAGGTAGGGGCTCAGGTTCTGGGCCTGAAACTGTGCATGTTGTGCCCGCTAAGAGGAGCCTCTTGGCTGGAGTCTGGAGGGTCAGCTCCTGAGCGCTCAGTTTCTGAGGACGGCGACCACGTCCACGTCTGCCATTTGATGGGTGGATAATCTGTGCAGACGGACCAGGGGTGGATGATGGAGTTGAGCTGGGCTTCCTAGAGCTGTGGACGGCAGCAGCCCGGGGCTGCCTAGCAGTGCCACTAACTGCAGATCGGCGTGGGAGTGAAGAGCACACAAGGGTGTGGCAGCGTGTCCCACTGCGTGCAGCCAGAGGCCAAGGGGAATGCCGGGCCCAGTGAGAAGGGAGTTGTCTCAGGCCCAGCGCTGCTCTCCTGGGCAACTGGACCTCCTTCTGGGTGCTCAGCTCTTGGCTGGCTGGTACCTTGGGCTCCATGTGGTCCACAACTGCCCGGTCTTGCCCACGTTTCCACAGCTCATAGCGCTCAGGTTGCAGGATGCGCACGAAGGCATCCATGGAAAAGGTCACCCTCGCCTCCCCACAGCTACACTGAGAGGCCATTTTGCCATAATCAATCCATCGTGGAGTGGCAAAATTGATGGCCTCCGCACAGTTGAAACCATGGTTGAAGCCAGCATGGTAGCCATAGGGAAAGGTCACCATGAACTCTCCAGCCTCCTGAGTTATGCGATTGAAGGGAATCCCATTTTCCTTGAGAACTGTAGGCGAGATAAGGGCCACCTTGTGCCGCAGGAAGGCCCCACAGCCCCGGGAACTGCCTGGGAAGAGCTCCCTGGCCAGGCGTTCCAGGCGCTGGCCATGCTCTGGGGGCACCACATACCAAGTTTTGGGCTCCCCAAGGTGCAGGTAGTTGATGCTGTAAAGGTCCATGTCCTCCGTGTGCCAAGCAAATGTGGTCTTCCACATGCCAAAGTACAAGTAGGGTGTGTTAACGCCTTCTATGACAACCCCACATTCCTTTTCCAACAGGTCCTGAATTGTTCCCAGGTGCCCAAGATTCCACTGTTTAGTGTTTTCATCAAACAAGGAGCCACTGATGTCAGCACCATAAATTGGTGAATTATAGATGCGGTTCTTCCAGTATTTTCGCTCCAAATCTTCGAAATTCTGGTGTGGTGGAGTTTGATATTTTTTACTGTTTGCCAAGTGGCGATACTCCCCCACGGTCATGGCTTTCTTTTTTTTATGGTATTGAGTAAACACCCCTGCCCGCCCAGAGGCCACCTGCTGGAGGGGAGTGGCTATTAAGATTTCACTGATGTTATCATAGGTCTCTCTGGCTTTCCATTCTTTGGGTGGAACTATCTTAGCCAAGCCAGCTCTGTGTGCACCTTGGGATTCCATGTAAGCAATATATTTATCAAAATCATTAAACTCTTCTTTGGTTGGATGAAATATCATTATGTTACAATTTGGATTCTGGCCATAGTTGGCCTTAGACTTCATAGTTTCCATTTAATAAGCAGTAAACTCCCAGTGTTTAGGTATGTTCCAGATAGTTGACAATGTAGGAAAATGCTACTTTTAAAAAAATTGGGTTGGTGTACTATGAGGTAGGAGGGTCTACCAGCCTACTTTTTTTTGCAAATGAGATGATAATTTTTCTCGGGCTTGTTTATTCACTAGTGAGATTCCACTCTGGGCAACAGCTTTGCCCAGGCATTAATGTTAGCTGACCCTGCAACTCTGTTATGTTTCAGTTGCTGCTGGGCTCTGTCTTCTTAAAGTCTATTAAATTACTTAGAGCTGGGGGTGTGACCCAAATGTAGCAGAGTATGTCTTCAGTGTTTAGAACGAAATCTAAAAGAAAGAATACACAGAGATTAAAAATTTGTATTTGGAAAAAAGTATTAGGCATCCACAAATTAAATACCCGAATAGAATACTAATATTAAAAAGAGAGGCTAAAATTTTATAAGATTGATAAGTCAAGTGGTGGTGTGGATGTGGAACAGTGGGAATTGTCATACCCTACTACAGAGAATATGAAGCACTATAATCACTTTGGAAAACTGTTTGAACAGTATCTTCTAAAACTGAACATACACATGTGCTGTGATCCAACTGTTCCACATGCTTAGGAAATGTGTATGGTTGTGAGCTGAAAGTCACATCCAATAATATTCATAACAACATTGTTTTTGGTAGCCAAACAGTGTAAACAACCCAAATGTCCATCAGCATGGAATGAATAGGTACACTGCAGTATATTCACACAACAGAATACCATCTAGCAATGAAGATAAACAAGTCACATGAAAATGCAGTTTTAAAGATTAATATTGAGTAAAATTATCAAGACTCAAAAGAATACCTATTACATAATTCCATTCATATAAAGACGAAAAGGAGGCAAAGTAATCTGTGTTTGAATTGCTTCTTGGCCTTTTGGCTAAGATCAAGTGTAGTAATCTATATTTCTTAAAATTTCCTATTTATGTTCAGGGCTTCCGTTAGTACCACGCTGTTTCCCTTTAAACATGTTATTTATTGTCATAGCTTTCTCCAGTAACTGACTCTTTCCTAAGCTTCTGCTTTCCTTCTCCATCTTGGATGGCCCACTGAGCCCATGAAAGTCAACTGGTTTAATACAAATTGATGATCTTTCTCCTGAAACTAAGTTACTCCTTTATATGTCTTTATTTCTACCAAGGGCAATATTGTGCCACATAGTCACCATTGAATATTACATCTCCCTTTTCCCAGACATATGGTCAGTACCTGTCAGAGGGTCCAATGATAGTCTACAGTGAAGCCCCAAGGACATCTAGACACCACAGGGTGTGCTCTCTTTATCTTCCTTATAGAAAAACCCAAGGATCCAGCATGTCTTCCTCTCCTACTTAAAGTTGTCACTACTCAAGCGAGACACTGAGGATGTAGAAGTGACAAGATTACCTGTGTCATATGATAGTCTCCCAATCTCATCCCAATTTTTTTTTTTTTTTTTTTTTTTTTGAGACGGAGTCTCGCTCTGTCGCCCAGGCTAGAGTGCAGTGGTGCGATCTCGGCTCACTGCAAGCTCCGCCTCCCGCGTTCCCGCCATTCTCCTGCCTCAGCCTCCCGAGTAGCTGGGACTACAGGCGCCCGCCACCTCGCCCGGCTAGTTTTTTGTATTTTTTAGTAGAGACGGGGTTTCACCAGGTAGCCAGGATGGTCTCGATCTTCTGACCTCGTGATCCACCCGCCTCAGCCTCCCAAAGTGCTGGGATTACAGGCTTGAGCCACTGCACCTGGCCCCAATTTTTTAATCTTAAAAATTATTTGACAATGATTTTATTATGAATTCTTTATATTTTTGGAATATAAAATAAAGTATTTCATTCTTTCTATTAGAAAACTTGCTCTAAAGAAATGAAAAGAGAAAAGTGAGACAATGTAGAAGGATAATTAAATATCAGAAACTTAAATACCATGCTGAGGGTCTCTCCCTCAAGAAATAACAAAATGCTGACTATGAAAAATCACACAAATCCGTATTTCTTTTTGAATATACAAGTAAAATAAGCTTTGGATAGAGCACTTTGTATCTGTTTTATAAACTACATTATTTCTTTTCTACCTTTCTAAGGATTCTAGGGAGAATGATGCAATGTCTTCTTATACATATAGTCTTCAGATGTTGCATATCAAAAGGAAATACTACAATGTGTAAGTGTGACTGTGCTCCAAAAAAAAAAAAAAAATAACTGCTTAGAATTTGCTGGGTACAATGACAGAGTGATCCTTCAGTGTTCTAGCCAAATGAGTCACTTCTCTATGAGTCTTCAGTGGTTGCTTTTGTTGTGAGACTACTTCTTGCTTCTTTCAACTGGAGCCATAGCTACCAGTAGAGAATAATTACACTGTCACTTGATACTCTTCCATTTTGCCCTTACCCACAGTAATCACAATAAGGCAGAATTCATCATCTAAGAAAACTTGACAGTTCTGACAACCAAAGAAAAGTATTTTCTTCTTATCAGAATAATTTAAAAAATAATACTTGATCCCTTAAAATTAATGGATTTCTGGAAATTAGAAAGTCTTTCTTTGGGTCTTTTAGAAATAATGCCTCCTAAGCTTCTTGCTGTGTGTGTGTGTTGGGGGGTGTTAAACTGGGTAAGTTAAGAAGTGAAGCTGAGTAAGTTTAAAGTCCTTTTCACTACAGCCCTTACCCAAACTGTAGGACAATAGGAGAGCCTATTTGTCTTTCTTGCTGCTTATGTATTTCAAATCTATTACTTCAAGTGGGGGATTGTTGACCAAATGCCTCAGATATCAGCCATTGTTTCTTCTGATAGTCAATATCTAAATGCTGTGTTTAATCGAATTTTTGTCTCAGTTAGAAAATCTACTACTTATTTAAAATAATTTATAAGCATAATATATTTGATAACTGAAAAAATTCTACTCTATATAGACAAGTGATTAAACTTTTCCTCTATTATTGGACAGCTATTTTGTTTTCACTTTTCCACGATTATTACTAATCACTTTTACTTAAATATGTAGTCCGTATTTCAGTATCTAAAACATAAAAATTTGGAGAAATGAAAAAGACAAAGAGAAAGGAAGTTTAGAAATTCATTTCTCCTGTAAAATATTGGTTGAATGAAATTTCTTAGATTAAGATACTTAAAAATGAGATTACCTTATTATAAAATTTAAATATTTTAAGATCTTTAATACATGTTGCCAAAACTTTAAAGAAAAAACATATTTTACATCCTGAACACTGGCCAACTTTACTTAGAAAAAATATATATTTTACTAATTTTGGTAGTTAAAAAGTTAGATCAACTTTTAATTTACATTTCTTGGACTACCGCTAAGGTTGATTTTGATTTTTTTCATAAATATTAGTCTTTTGGATTTCATCTTATGTATTGGTTCACATCCTTTGACCGTTTTTTTCTAATCGGGTCCCAGGGTATTTTCTTACCTACTTATATAAACATTTTACATATTAATTACATCAATATTTTACATATTAAACCCTTTTGTTAGATATGTTATTTTTTGCCAGTTTGTCATTTAACTTGTATTTCTTTATTTAACAAAAATGTTTTTGACATACAATGTTTCATTTTCCTTTGTAATATTTTTCGTGCTTTTCATGTTTAGAAAGTTATAATACTCCTTCATCTAGATGGAGATATTATCATAGTTTTTTTCCTTTGTATATGCTAATTGCACCTTTAATTCTGACTTTAATTATACTTTTAATCTGTATTTTGGAGAGAATAGTTATTAACTTTTGAAATTATTGTGTGGGTATTGGTGTGAGCATGAGTATGAAGAGGATATGAATATGATTCTTGGTTCTTTACAGATGACCTGTTCATTGTGTGTGTTGTTTATTTTAGGTTGTTTCTCTCTATCAACGTTTATAGAAGCTTTTTTTGAACCCATATTCTTAAATTTTATCAGTCTCAAAAATGAAGTTCTTTAATTTCAGGATTTTTTTTTTTTTTTTTTTAGTTCTTTCTTTGATTTCGTCTACTCCTTTTCATCTGTATATTAACTCCTCTTATTTGGATATTGAACCTCTCATGAATTAGACCTTTAATTTTTACTTCTTTGTTTTCCCCTCCCCAAAATTTCCTATTGCTTTATCACTGCATTTTATTTTCTAAAAAATTTCTTCATCTGTATCTCTAAACTTCCTTTCTCTTTGTCTTTTTCATTTCTCCAAACTTTTAATTTCCAGAGAGCATTTCTGTTACCTGAGAGTTTCTGCATGTATGTACATTCCTTTCTTTCTTACTGTCTTATTCTTGCTTCATGGGAGCATTTCTTCTTTTATCTCTCAATACTAAAATCTCAATGGTTTTTGAAATTCTATTTTGTTTTTCTCCCTGCATGGTCTGTTTCTTTGAAATTGCCTTTTGTCCATTTTATCTTTCTTTTTTTTGCTTTCACCTAAGGCTTTCCTCAATGTCTGCTGACCTTTAGTAATTGCCTTATATATAAAAGTACAGCACAAAAAAAGGCAGATTAGAAGCTCAGGGTACATGAATGGTTTTATTGATTATGCTTCCCTGCATGATATTCTAACTGGGCTGTTTCCTAGGTGAACTCCTAACACTGGTATTTCTAGAGCTGGTCATACTCAACACAAAAGATGCTTCAATCTTTCTCCTGGAGGGTACAGGTCTGACTTTCCTACCAAATGGCAAAAGAGGCTACACATTTCTAAAAGTACCCTACTTGTACAGTTCACTTTATCAACTTATTTTCCCTATGACAACCACACTCTCAAAAGTATCTGGAAATTCCCACTCCAGAGGCCACCTTTTTTTCCTACTCTAGAAAATGAAGCTCAGTCTTCTGCCAGGGTGTAAGAGACACAGTTTATCCAGCTGCTTAGAGGAGGGTGGGAACCTAGGGCTCTATTTTGTTAGACAGACTTTCAACAAATTCTCCTTAGCCTCATTTTAACTGTCACTCCCAGAGGTACCCAATGCCATGACATCCTCAGCCTTTTGGATTCTGTAGAGACAATTGTGTTGTTTCTTGGCTTTCCTCGTTGCCAATTTAGGACTCAACTTTCTGGTGTTTGATAAATCAGTTTATACTTGTCCATCTGCTTTCCAATTTCCAAAACTGGCCACTACCTGTTTTCCTTTACCATTTTCTGTCTTTGTAAGTTCACTTCTTAAAACAAAAACCCTGTTACTGTCACTTTAGTGAGGTTTGGAAAGGAACAAAGTAAATGATTGTGTTTAAACCACATCTTTATTGCTTCTTGTTTCCCAAATTTATCTCAATTTTCTTATAGAAACTTAGTTCTAGTCAAATACTCCTAATCCTTGTTCTTGACTCTATGCTTTTCTTCCCTTGCTTCACTTATCTCTTCCTTCTCTTTTCTAAGTTATAAACTCTGCCTTCCAGACCAATCTGAGGCTCTCCACATCAGGGATCTTTACCAACCTCAGACCTTGGTGAGAATTCTATCTTCTATACTCCACGAGTGCTACATTTATTTGGTGCTTAATACAAGCTGTTGACGTGGCAGCTCTCCAGAATGTGTCTTACTTGACAAGCAGCTGTCATCTCTAATGGGCACTTGTCTTAAGGGAATAAGTCTCTTCCATGAGATGTGCTTGCTTCTCTCTCCAAAATATCTACACGTCTCTGACCCAAATGCTTTGATAGACCCTTCTTGATAAGCTGCATGAGAAAAGGAAGGTAAAGGTGGGCGTGGTAGCTCACGCCTGTAATCCCAGCACTTTGGGAGGCCAAGGTGGGCAGGATACCTGAGATGAGGAGTTCAAGACCAGTCTGGCCAACATGGTGAAATCCTGTCTACTTAAAATACAAAAATTAGCCAGACGTGGTGGTGGCCTGTAATCCCAGCTACTCGGGAGGCTGAGGCAGGAGAATCACTTGAACCTGGGAGGTGGAGGCTGCAGTGAGCCGAGATCGCGCCATTGCACTCATCTGGGCAAGAAGAGTAAAACTCAGTCCAAAAAAAGAAGGAAGAAGAAAGGGAAGGAAGGGAGG
>NW_012106953.1:591551-618666 GCF_000951045.1 Mandrillus leucophaeus | reverse complement strand
GAAGAAAAAGATGGTTAAAGCCAACTTTCCCTGTACCTTTTGTGCCTACAAATGCCAATATTTGGTGTGGACTTCTTTTTATGAACATCTAGAGGAGTCTGGATATAAAGGAGAAAGACACATGGCAGCAAGTATCAGGCACGGACTGTATAGATTAAATTGTGACCTAAAACCCAAAGTTTGGGACTTGGCCTTTAAATCCAGCATCTTAAGGGCAGCTTTATTATTTCATTGTGACATATAATAAATTGAACATGGGATTATTAACCTCATTCAAATCATCTTTATTTTCATCTATTGCATGGATACTACAGCAGTAACAGTGCTATCTGGCAGCAGAGAGAGGCAGGAGCCAGAAGTCTTCCTGAATCCATCTACAAGAACACACCACTCTATTGAGTTTTAAGGATTATCTAATATATGCTTCTTTGGACTGTCAATACATTTTAAATACATGTCTTGAGTAGCATGTAAGTTTGGACTTACATGGACTCTCCCAGAAATTCTGTAAACTAGTCAGTAACTTTTTTAACTTTTTAAAAAAATCCCCTTTGGCTTAAAGTGAATTCTATATACATGTATAAATTTTTATTTATCCAGTAGTTAATAATTGTCTCATTCTTTCATTTGCTTGGCTTTATACTTTATATTAATTCATTCCCAGATTCATTTCCAGAAAGGTAAATCTCTTCTAAATGCATAAAACACATCTGGTACTGAATCAGATTTCTTTTCTCAGAAATATTCTTACTGGAGCCCTCAGATGCTTACTTGAGTCTAGACTGATTCTTGTCTTCAGGTTGTTGCATGACCTGCATCTTGAGGTTTCTAATCATTGTAATCCTAGGGGTTCCCTTTCCCTCTCTATTATGTTAGATCCTGACTCTCCCCATCTCAAGTCTCCTTTCTGGTTTACTCCCTTGTGTTGGTAAAGCATATCTACCAGAAGCATCCTTAGAAGCTTCATTAGAGATTATTAAGTAGCTCACAGAATCTTCAGCAGGACCAGAGACTAGGGATTGGAGCCTGTGTATCCAGGAACAATATCCAGATTACTCAACAAACAATAGTTAGGCATTCCTATACATCCTCTGGTCAAAGGCACCAAAGACTCTGGGCAAGGGACATTTCCAATTAGAGTCTAAGCTACTGCTGCCTCTGAAAGGTCACCGTCTGTCACTACCCTTCTCCAGGAACAGATCTGTCATGAAATCTACTTCCTCATATTTCTTTACATTATAGTCCTCCATGGGAATGTCTGATTGGAAGAGCCTAGGTCATATCTCTATGTCTTCACTGCAATAGATTCTGGATAATTGAGTTCTGGCTCTGACCTTGGTGAGGCAGGGATCATAAAGTTGGAGGTTTACCGAAAAATAAAAAGGGAATTTAAAGTTATTGGATGGCCACAAATATCACATATCTCTCCCAAAGTATGCATGTCTGAGTCTGAAAATGTCTTTGTTCTATCCTCGTGCTCTTCTTTCAGGATTTTCAAGACATTGTTCTGCTGAATTCCACCTTCAAAAAATCCAAAACCTGTTTTCTGTTCCTTTTTGTAATCTGTCTTTACTCTCTGAACACTATTAGGGTATTCTTCTGTTCCTTGTTTTCTAAGATTTCATTAAGATATAATTGGTAAGTCTTCTTTGTCAATTATTGTGCTATAATTTTCAATATAGAAACTTATGTTGTTCCTTGATGTGAAATTGTCTTACATCATTCCTTTGACATTCCTTTCTACATTTTCACTTTTCTTCTTCTCTGGAAATACCATTAGACAGCAAATACCGTTAGACAGCAACCTCTCAATTGATTCTCTAATTTTCTTTACCCTCCATTTCCTAATGCTTTTTCTTTTGTTATTATCTTCCAAACCTTCTGGAAATTATTTTTAATTTCCAGTAATTTTTTTTGTTCTCTGAATATTCCTTTCATTATATATTTCTGAAAATTTCCATGGCTGCAGATTTTCTCTTCTCTAAGTATTATAAGAATTTTTAAGTTTTATTTGCTCTCTACATTGTGTCTGTTTCCTCTGAGTTCACCCTTCCACGATGTCTTGGTTTCTGTCTTTCATGTTAAACGTTTTCCTCGTATGTCTAGTTATTCTTGGCTTGTATTTGAGTCAGGTACTAAAGAGTTGCGTTTGCTACATATGACTGGTAGGCATCACTGAGAGTGCTCCGACAAGAACCTATTCATTTCCTTTGAAGATGGGGGCACCTGTCAGCAGTTGAACGTAAGACTATCATGAAAAGACTCTACATTTATATGTTCATCTCCTTTCATATTGGGGCCTGAATTTGTGGTGTCTGAGTTTTTGTTTCGAGAAACAAAAACCTGCATTCCAACCAGCCAGAACTGAAACCTTAATATTTTATCAAATTTGCTTCAAGTAGTTTTTAAACAACTTTATTGAGATATAATTTACACAACACGAAATTCATCAATTTTAAGTGTACACTTTGATGGTTTTTAGTATATTTACAGTGCTGTGTGACCATAACCAAAACCTAATTTTAGAATACTTCTATCACTTCAAAAACAAACCTTGTTCCATTTGCAGTCACAGCCCATTTCCACCCCTAACTCCAGGCAACCACTAATCTACTTTCTATCTGTATAGATTTGCCCACTCTGGACATTTAATATAAATGGAATATAACATGCAATATTTTGTGTCTGGCTTCTTTCATGCAACATGTTTTTGAGGTTCAACCATGTTGTAGTATGTATCAGTATTTTGTTTCTTATGACCAAATAATAATCTATGGTATGGATATACTGCATTTTACTTATCCATTCATCATTTGATGGATAATTGGGTTGTTTTCATTTGGGGACTATTATGAATAATACTGTCATGAACATTCATGTACAAGTTTATGTGTGAATGTGTTTTTATCTTGGGTAGATACCTAGGAGTATGATTGCTGAACCATGTGATAACTGCGTATTTCACGTTTTAAGAAGTTGCTACACAGTTTTTCAAAGTAAATGTAACATTTATAACCAGCAATATATGAGGGTCCCAATTTCTGAACATCCACATCAATACTTATGTCTTTTTCATTATAGCAATTCTAGCAGGTAAAAAGTAGTAATTTTGTGGATTTTAACTTTTAGTTTTTTAAGACAGGGTCTCATTCTGTTGCCCAGGTTGGAGTGCAGTGGCATGATCACAGCTCACTGCAGCCTCAACCTCCTAGGTTCAGGTAATCCTCCTGCCTCAGTTTCCCAAGTAGCTGGAACTAACAGGCACACATCAACATGCCTGACTTTTTATTAAATTTTTTTGTAGAGACAGGGTCTCACTATGTTACCCAGGCTGGTCTTGAACTCCTGGGCTTAAGCAATCCTCTCACCTTGGCCTCCCAAAACGTTGGGATTACAGGTGCGAGCCACCATGCCTGGCCTCATTGTGGTTTTCATTTGCCTTTCCTTAATGACTCATGATATTGCACATCTTTTCTTAAGCTTATTGGCCATTCATATATCTATTTGGAGAAATTTCTATTCAAATCCTTTGCTTATTCTTTATTTGTTTTCTTATTACTGAGTTGCAAGAGTTCATTATGTGTTCCGGTTACAAGTCCTTTATTGAATATATGATTTGAAAATGTGGTCTCCAGGTCTGTAGGTTTTCTTTTTACTTTCTTGACTATGTCTTTCAAAGTGCACAGGTATTGAATTTTGATGAAGCCCATCTTATCAATTTTTGTTGTTGCTTGTGCTTTTGGCTTTGTGTCTAAGAAATTATTGCCCAGTGAAAGATCACAAAGATTTATCCTGTTTTCTTCTAGGTGTTTTACAGTTTTAGCTCATATTCAGGCTCACGATCAATCTTAATTTTTGTGTATGCTGAGAGGTAGGAATCCTAGTTCATTCTTTTGTATGGGGATATCGAGTTGTTCCAGCACCATTTGTTATTCTTTCTCCATTGAACTGTCTTGAAACTTTTGTTGAAAATCAATTAACCATAAACCTAAGAGTTTATTTTGGACTTTCAATTCTATTCCATTGAAGCATGTTTATCCTTATAGCAATGTCTATTAGAGCTCTGTAGTAAGGTCTGAAACAGAAAAGTGTGAGCCCTCCAAATTCTTTTTTTTTTTTTTTCAAGATTGTCTTGGCTATACTGGTTCCTTTATATTTCTATATGTATTTTAGGATCGATTTTTAATTTCTGGGGGAAAAAAACCAGTAGGAATTATGGTAGGATTGCATCAATCTGGAGTTCAATTTGTAGAGCATTACCATCTTAAAAATATTAAGTTTTCTGATCCATTGACATGGAATGTCTTTCCATTTAGCTTAACAATATTTTCCAGTTCCCAGTATATGTCTTGCACTTCTTTTGTTAAAATTATTCCTAAGTATTTTAATCTTTTTGACACTATTGTGAATGGAACTGTTTTCTAAATTTTGTTTTCATATTGTTCACTGCTAATGCACAGAAATCAATTTATGTATATTCATCTTGTATCCTGCAACCTTGCTGGACTTCTTTTTCAGTTTTAGTGCTTTTTAGCAAGTTACCTAGGACTTTCTATATATAAGATCATGCAATCTGTCAATAAAGATAGTTTTAGTTCTTCCTTTTCAATCTGAATATCTTATTTTTCTTGCCTAATTACCCTGGCAGTGTAATGCTGAATAAAGTAGTAACAACAGATATCCCTTAAAAATCTTGCTCCCGCTTCAAGTATTTTTAAGTAGAATAAATATTTCAGATGAAGTGGGATTCCCTCTCTGATCCAAATCTTAAATCCTGTTATCTCTACCCCTGCCTATAAGCAACTAGTCATGAATTGGCTACCCATCTTTGGGTATCTTTTTGTGTGTATATGTGTTGTGTATCCATCAATAATACTGTTTTGTATATCTGCTATTTTTTTCTTTTTTTGAGACGGAGTCTTGCCATGTTGCCCAGGCTGGAGTGCAATGGCATGATCTCAGATCACTGCAACCTCCGCCTCCTGGGTTCAAGTGATTCTCCTGCCTCAACTTCCCGAGTAGCTGGGATTACAGGTGCCTGCCATCAAACCTGGCTAATTATTTTTTTAGTAGAGATGGGGTTTCACCATGTTGGTCAGGCTGGTCTCGAACTCCTGACCTCAGGTGATCTGCCCGCCTTGGCTTCCCAAAGTGCTGGAATTAGAGGTGTGAGCCACCATGTCTGGCCTGCTATTTTTATTTTATATAAATAATTTTATGCTAAATATGCTCATTTTCTACAATTTTTATTTTTATTCATTAATTCTGAGAAAGGAACTGGTTCTGTTGCCCAGGGTGGAGTGCAGTGGTGCAGTCTTGGCTCACCACAACCTCAGTGTGCAGTGGTGCAGTCTTGGCTCACTGCAACCTCCCTTTCCAAGGCTCAAGCCACCCTCCCACCTCAGCCTCTTGAGTAGCTTGGACCATAGGCGCAGGCTACCATGCCCAGTTAATTTTTCTATTTTTTGTAGAGACAGGGATTTGCCATGTTGCCCAGGCTGGTCTCAAACTCCTGAGCTCAAGCAATCTGCCAGCTTCAGACTCCCAAAGTGCTGGGATTACAGGCATAAGCCACCATGCCTGGCCTCATTTTCTGCAATTTTTAAATTCAACATTAACGGTTTCAAGATATATTCATATATACATACACACATATGCATAGATACACATATGTATATATACATATACACATATGCATAGATACACATATGTATATATACATACACACATACATACACTATATACGGCCTGTTATAAAAATATATTTTATTAAAGCACTTTCCTATTGGTGGGTATTTACATAACTTCCAGTGTTTCCTATAACTTACAGTGCTGTGTGTGTTCTGTTTCTTATATGTGACAATTTATCTAGGCTAGATACTTTGAATTATCATTTCTAAATGATAAAGAAACAACATTTTATATTTTACTAGGCAATGTCAAATTGCTCTACCTAGTGGCTATCCTAATTAACCTATGTACTAACAGGAGTTTCTGTTTCTCCACACCTCCAGGTGCATTAGATAATGTCAACTTTTCAGTTGTTGGCAATTTGGTAAAATGATTTATCTCCTTTATTTTATTATTGCAGTTGTTGTTGTTGTTGTTGTTGTTATTGTATGACCTGTTTACTGGTGAAGTCAAGTACTTTTTCACTGATTTATTTCTTTTGTAGGTTTCAGTTTTCTGAATTACCGTTATATCTTTTGCCCATTGTTTTCAGTTAGATTGTTTTCTTTTTCTACCAATTTTTAAAAGTTCTTTAAATGTTTGGTATAATTATATGTCTATTGTATTGTTGCAAATAACTTATTTCAGCACACTACCTCCATTTATTATGTTTTTTTAATATTTGAAAAAAATTAAATGTAATCAAATTTATTGATCTTTTCCATTATAATTTGTGCCTTTATGTACTATTTAAGCAATTCATGTATTTTCATATAATTCATGTAAGATCATATTTTCTTATCATTGTTTTCTTTACTTTTCACTTTTATTTGTTTTGGCCATTTAGAATATTGTGTTGTTATTGTAAGACAGAGAACTTTTTTAAAAAAGAAATCCACTTGTTTGTCACCATTTTCCCCATTCAGTTGGAATCCTTTTCTCACATATGCTAAGTTACAATGTAAGGATAGATGTCTTTCTAAACTCTTCATCTGGTCCATTTATTTATTTGTACATTTCTATGCCAATGTTAGATTGTTTTAATTACTAAAGCTTTACACTTAGGATAATTACTAAGGCAATTCTCCGTGTACTTATTCAACTTTTTTCAAAATTATCTTGGGTATATTTATAGAGTGAAACTTCAGTATTCATTGTAGAATAAATCTGTCAGGTTCTGTCAAATACTGTTAATTTAAATTGGGAATGCATTGAAATTAAAGGAAAATTAGAGGTATATTTTCATAGCTCCTGCATTGATCATTCCCACCTATTTACTGGTATATTTATCCATTTATTCAGATCTTGTTGTGTGTATATCAATGAAGCTTCAGATTTGCATCAAAAAGATAATGAATCTGTTTTCTTAAATAAAACCTTAGGAACTTTATAATTTTTTGAGTGTACTGTAAATGGAAATTTTTTTTTCTAGTAAGTTTTCTTATTATTTATTGATCTTACATCCCTTTTCAAACCTTGTACCTCTTATTTCCTATTAGTTCTATTAGCTTGGCCATCAATTCTAGAATTTTGCATGTAGATAATATTTTCTAGGGAAAAAATCATTAAAATTATATCTCTTCTTTTTTAATAGTCACGTATCTTACTTTTTTTTTTTTTTTTAAGAAATAGGGAAGTCTTAAGTAATGATCTCTAGCAAAATGTTCAATGTTGACTGAGTTGGTAGAAATTCTATACTCATTTAAGATTTTTAATAAGAGTGGCTCTAAACTTTGACATTAATTATATCCTACCATTTACCATCTAAGCTGAGACACTTGTGAGAGTAAAAGAGACCCAAGGATGACAGGCATAAACCAGGACCCTACTGATTAAGCAGTTAAAAAGCAACAGACATATAAAACTCAGTACTCGCAAGCTGCAGAATATATATTTTTCCAAGTTCTATAAAATAATTTACAAAATTGACCATAACTGTGGCCATGAAACAAGTTCTAACAAATGTCAGTCAAGAACAGTCAGAATGTTATTTGACCACAAACAATGAAGTGAGAAATATCAAAAAGATAACTAAAAGGTTCCCAAATTTATAAAATAAAGTGTATTTCTAAATAAACCTTTAATGAGAATAAAATAAAAAATAGAAATTAGAAAATACTTTGAACTAAATGAAAATACTACATTTCAAATCTTGTAGGATGCAGCTAAATAGCATTAAAAGGAAAATTTATAAATTTAAATAAATATTTAAGAAAGGGAAAAAGGTTAAAAAAACTAAATGAGCTAAGCATCCATCTGAGGAAGTCAGAAAAAAGTAATGCAAAGAAGGAAAAAGAAGAGAAATAATAAAAGACCGGAAACTGATGAAATATAAAGCCAATATAAAATATGATGAACAAAACTAAAAGTTGGGCTTTTCAAAAAAAGTCTAGTAAAATTTAAAAGACTTGTGAAAATGGGAAAGAACAAAAATAGAAGGCACAACTAACCAATATCAACAAAGATAAAGAAGTCATCACTACAGATGCTGCAGACATAAAAGAGACAACAAAGAAGTATGAAAAACTTTATGCCAATACAGTTTAACATTTCAATGAAGTAAATAAATTCTTAGAAAAAAGTAACAGTGATACTGACAAAAGAATAAACAGAACAATAAACATATCCATAACCCTCAAGGACACGGAAGCAATAGGTAAAACTCTTCCCAGAAAATATACTCTAGGCCCAGATGGCCACACCAAGAAATTTTAGTAAACATTCAAGAAAGATATACTTCCAATCTTAGATAAATTTTCTCAGAGAATAGAAAAAGAAAGAATACTTCCCAACTCATTTTATGGTACAAATTCCCAACAAGGATACTATCAGAAAAGTAAATAGGTCAATCTCGCTTATGAACATAGATGAAAAAATCCTAAATAAAATCTGAGCAAATTGATTCCAGCAATATATACATCATGACCTAGATGGGTTTATTCCAGTAATCAAAGGATGAAACTTTAAAAAATAATAGTATAATAGCACATATTAACAAACTAAAGAGAATCTCATTAGATGCAGAGAAAGTATTTGATAAAATTCATCAATTCATCATCCCTTCAGCAAATTAAAAATAGTAGGCAAAAATCTTAATATAATAAAGTGCATCTATCCAAAACCTTCAGCCAAATCATACTTAATAATGAAAGTTATAAGTTTCCCCTTGCAGATCAGGAAAAAGACAAGGATGCTTGCTATCAGCATTTTTATTCAACATTGTCTTGGAAGTCCTAACCAACATAAGGAGGCAAGGAAAACAGAAAAGGAAGAAACAAAGCTGTCATTATTGGCAGATGACATGATTGTACACATGACAAAATCCAAAAGATCTCTGAATAGACCATTTGAATTAATAAGAGAGCTTAGCAAGTTCTCTGAATTTAAAATAGCTACATATAAAAAAACAATAATATTTCTATACACCAGCAACAATGAGACAACCAAAATTTAAGGAAGATGCCATTTATAATAGCATAAGCATTAAGTAACAAGACTAATGCTAACAAAAATTTGCAAAATTTCTATGAAGACAACAATATGAATGTACTTAGAGAAGCATATTAATATAAACTAAAGACATCCTAAACAAATGGAAAGATATAACCTGTTAATAGAGTTGAAGACTTAGTATTGTAAAAATGTCATTATATTTTTAAGAATGTCTTCTTAATCTGTAAATTAAATGTTATCACAATTAAAATTCCAAAAGTATTGTTGTGGAACTTGACAATTGGCTCCTGAATTTTATAGTAAAGTCCAAAGGGCCAAGAATAGCAAAGTCACTCTTACAAAAGAGGAACAAGGTAAGAATATCTGCTCCATCGGATTTCAAGGCCTCTTTTCCAGCATGCCATGCACAAAAATGAATTTCATGTGAAGCTATGAAACCTTTAGAAGATAATACCTGAGAATATAATTATGACTTCCAGAGTGGGGACATTCACAATCAAGAAATACCATGCATTAAGCAAAAAGGAAAAGAATGATAATCTGAACCACTCTAAAATTAAAGATTGTTGTATATCAAAATACACCAAAAAGAGAAGCAGAGAAGTGGCGAATTGTATATGCAGCACAAGTAAGTGACAGAGAACTATGCCTAAATTTAAGAAATCATAAAAATCCATAAAGAAAAGATGATTCAATAGAAAGATTTAAACAGATACCTCACAGACGAAGAAATCCAAATGGACAATTAACATGTGAATAAATAATCAGAGAAATGCAAACTGAGACCTCACTGATATATCACTATACATCCACCAAATGAGTTAAAATTGAAAAGCTGGACAATATCAAGTGTGGTGAGATTATAGAACAAGAACTCTCATCCTGTTGATGAAATATATATATATGAAAAATGCACACACATGCATCTCTGCACATTTACAAAAATGTTCATTGTGGCATTATTTGCAATATCACTACAATGAAAAGATAATTACTAGAACTAACAAGTTACAGTGTGTATTTTTATACAATGAAACTCTACATAGTATATCAGAGCTACAGATAGCACACATTAAGTGGGAGGAATAAAGCAAAAACACAAAGGAATACATATTCATTTACATAAACACTTTGAATGTTTATATAAAATTCAAAAATTGACAAGACTATTATCATTTAGAAATGCACACATTGGGCCAGGTGGAGCGGCTCACACCTTTAATCTGAGCACTTTGCAAGGCCGAGGCAGGTGGATCACTTGAGGTCAGGAGTTCGAGACCAGCCTGGCCAACATGGTGAAACTCCGTCTTTACTAAAAATACAAAAATTAGCCAGGCGTGGTGGCACACACCTATAATCCCAGCTACTCGGTTAGCCGAGGGAGGAGAATCCATTGAGCCTGGGAGAAGGAGGTTGCAGTGAGCTGAGACTGCGCCACTGCACTCCAGCCTGGGCAACAGAGTGAGACTCCATCTCAAAATAAATAAATAAAAATAAAAAAAGAAATGCATACATTGGCATTTGTTGAAATTTTTGGGGGGCTTTATACATCGTTACTTTTTGTAAATATTCAATGTTTATTGAAAATAATATATAATCTGCTCCGATTACAGTGAACTTTTTACATGCACATATAAATAGGCATATATATATAATGTACATATATATGTATACACATATAACTTATATAGTAGATCAATGTTGTTGTTTGCTTGATCTACTAATCTGAGAGAAATTTATCTTAAAAAATTCCCACCATGATTGTAGATTTGTCACTTTTCCTTTTTGCTTCATATTTTCTCAAGTTATGTTGTCAGCTGCATACGTGTCCCTGATAGTAATTTTCCTAGTGAATTTTTCTTCGTAATGTAATAAACGCACTTCTTTGTCCCCATTAGTGTTATTCAACCTAAAGAATACTTTTGCTAACTAATTTTGCTACATCAAGGTTTCTAAATTAGAATTTGCCTGGCATGTCTTTTTCTATTTCTTTATTTTCTGTATTTTAGTTTTTTAGTTTTAACTATTTTTGATACGTTTGATTTTAATTGTCTTCCTAGTAGTACACTGGTCAGTGGGTGAGGTATTTATGTGATTAGATTAGATGAGAGGTGGTTAACTTATGATATTATCCAGTAACCTGGCCTGGACCATCAGCAAGTGATATTTCATTTTGAGGCTGTCTCCAGGAAACGATCTAAGCCTTAGAATGTCTTCACTTAAAAATGAAGATTTTGTTGGTAGAGGGCTAGCTACTTTATTTTTATATTCTCACTTGTCAAAACATCAAAGAAAGCATTTCATATTAGAAAATGTGTCATTTTCAGGTTAAAAATTTAATGTAGATTTCATTATTTATATTACTTTATTTTAAAACGTAATTTCTGACATGTGGGCATTGGTTTTTTTCGTATTCCTATTTAAAAGCCACAAATAAACATTTTTAAGCAAAATGTTCACATTTTGTGGGCTAATAACGTGGTGAATGAGAGTTTAGTAGAATTGGAGAGAGTGATTCAATTAGAAGAGATGGAGAGAGCTGGATTAGAGTTGTGATTGGATTAGGGCTGATTTAATTAGGATTTTGATGGTACATATAAAGCCTGATCTCATATGATTTTTTCATTTAGAGATTCTCTCCCGAAAGAAAAGCGTATTTCTGGGTCTTATCATATCTTCATTTGAAATCAAGATTTCAGACTAGTGCAATGTAAGTTATTTTTTTCCTTTAAAATATAAAATAGATTAAGGCAATAACTTTTTACAACAGAACATAATTTTTTCCTCTTAAAACTAATTCATTCATTCATTCGCTCATCCATTCATTCTTTTATTCACTCATATGGAAACTGTTTATTGGGTAGCTATCGGTGCCAGGCATTGTTTTAATGCTTGGCCTATATTACTGAGCAAAACAAAGATCCATGCCCTTTTAGAACTTACATTCTACATGGAAGAAGTAGAGAAAGAGACAATAAATGTAACATAACTAAATTATTTCGGGTCATGGAAGATGATACATGGCATGTAATTATGTATAATATAATTTTTAAAAATAAAAAGAAAGCAGGGGAAGGGAGATATGGAGTACAGAATGTTAGGGGACAGAGAGGGAGAACAGTTGCAATTTTAAGTAGAGATGCCCAAGGTCGGTTGGCCTCCATTTGAACAAAGACTTGAATAAGACAGGGAAGAATAGCCTTGGCAGGAGAAAATAGCTAGTGTGAGGGCCCTAAGGCAGGAGCAGCTGTGTGTGTGTCCAAGCAACAATAGGAAGGAGGTAGCCATGAAAAGCATGAGCAAGTTATGAGGTCAAAGAGGCAGGGGAAAGGATAGACCACAGAAAACTTTGGAAACCATTGTGAACGCCTTGGCTTTTACTGTGAGGGTAATGGGGGACCAATGTCCCCCGCTGTCTAACTGGATCCCCTTTTCTCTCAATCCCATCCAACTATGTCATTTAATTTTTTAATTGTTGCCAATCTGATGCTGTAACGTGATAATCCATTTTTAGTTTACTTTCATTTTCCTCATTAAAAGGTTGAGTGTCTTTCATGTTTATTGACTATTGTCTATTTGAAATTGCTTTTTCAGAATGGCCTGTTTATATCTTTTGTCCATTTTTTAATTGGGTAATTTGTGATTTTTATGTGTATCATTAAATACTTACTATCATTTGGTAATAGCAGTAATCCTTTATATGTTATAGGAATTACAAAATTTGCTAATCTAGCATTTATTGACTTGTTTTTGGCATCTTCTGCTATGAAATTAATTTTTGGATAGATGAATTTTTTAAAGTATTTCTTTTAAAGCTCTTAAGGTGTTCTGCTTTGATTGAAAGGTCTTTCCAAATTCTAGGTTCTATAAATAGTTTCTTAAACTTTCTTCTTAGGTTTTTATGGCTTCTATTTTCCCTTTTAGGTGTCGATTTTTGTTTAAGCTTGAAACTGGAATTCCTGTGTTACTCCTGCCATAAGAATATACGTTTTGCAATAAAGGGCCAAACTACATCCCTTTCACATTTAATTAAATGCTGCCTTTGGCATATTAAAATGAAAGAGCCTTTTTTAAGGTTAAGATATACTATACCATGTCGAAAAGCTGATAAAAATGATCTGAAAGGGATGGTCTCATAGATCATAAGAAACAGAAAATATAGAGCAAAATGCCAGTCACTAAGAAATCTGGAGGAATTAGGGCCCAGAGCACAAGGGACAATGTGGGTCACCTCATCTCCATGGGAATCTGAGGAAACAGGAATAGCCAAAGGCAGCTCAATAGATCTGCAGAAACAGGAGATAAGAAGTCTTTGTTTAAGAGCTTCTATTTTCTCAGAGAACTGAGATCTACTACCAGGAAAGAGAATGGGGAGGGAAAAGGAGTAAAAGAGGCATGTAGACTTGAAGAAAGGGGAATGTGGGAAATTATATTATTGCAGAGGGGGAAAATAAACAATTAGGAGAGGGTAAGAGGACTGGCAGGCAGAATTAAGAGCCATACTAAATTTTGTGGTAACAGGTTTAAAATAAGAATTCTTGGGAGGTTATAAGATTTTTGCCAGCTAGGTTAACTGACTGGATGAATTTCAAGATTTTAGTAAACTTAAGTTTCCTTTTCTTAATACTTTCAAACCATTTAAGTCAAAAGCTTTAGTTTCATTTTCTTATTAGCACTTTCAGACCATTTAAGTCAAAAGCTTTTAATTTTGTGGATTGACTATACTGTATATTGGTGTTAATGAAATTATAGGGTGGTTATTTGATCACCACTGGCAACCAAAAGATTGAGTTAGTGGGCTGGGAGTTAAATCCATTAAGGTGATTCACTCCAGGCTAATGAGGACAGTTAGAACATAAAAACTGTGGGTATTTCCTATAATTGTGTCACCATCTCACCATTGTTACTTCATTCCTCTACTTGATAGTGCATCATTCATTCATTCATTCATTCATTCATTCAACAAATACTTACTCAGCACCTATTATGTGCCAGGCACTGTTCTATATGCAGAGGATACACCCAGTGAACAAGAGAGACAAGGTTCCTGCTTTCCTGGAACTTATGTTCTAATATAGGAAGATAGACAATAATAATAAAAATAATATTAATAACCATAATAGCTAACATTTATTTAGCAAGTACTATTTGCTGAGACAGTTCTAAGCACTTTACAAGTATTAATTCACTTAATCCTTAGACTAGTATTATAAGTTAGGTACTAGAATTACGCCCATTTTACAGATGAGGAAACTGAGGGCACAGAAAGGGAAAATGACTTGCCTAAGGTTAGAGCTAGGAAAGGGCAGAATTGGAATTTAGAACAAAAATGGGCAGGCTGAAAATCCTTTTCTCTTAATGACTTTCCTATGCTGTCTCTCAGACAAGAAACATGGAAGTAAAAAATGAATAGATTAGATTCTGGTAATGTTCAGTGGTATGAAAAAATGAAACAGGGTGATGTGATGGTGTACAAACACAAGTGTTGGAGGGGTGGGGGTAGGAAAACTTCACTGTGATACCTGAGACATGAAGGATGGTGATACAGTTATCTTGGGGCACAGGCAACAGAGAAAAGCTAGTGCAAAGGTCCTAAAATAGAAGGAATCTTGCCCTGTTTCATAAAACAGAAATGCCCAGTTGGCTGTGTCTAGAGCTTAGTGTGTAAGCGAGTGACTGATTGGAAGTGAAGTCTGGAAGTTAGGCAGGAGCCAGACTCCGTGGCATCTCAGGTCACATTAAGAAATGTGATTTTTATCCTAAGTGCAGTGAAATTTTACACAGGATAGTAACACCATTTGATTAATTTTAAAAGATCACTCTCTTGGCTATATGCAGCATTGACTGTAGGATAAAAGATGACGCAGGAAGATACAATAGGAAACAATTACAATCCAGGTAGGAAATGGTGTTGGCCAGGACAAGGGTAATGGCAGTAGAATAAAATTTCGGGTAAGTTTTAAAAGTAGAATTGGTAAGACCTGTAAATGAACCGTATGTGAAAAGTGAAAGAAAAGGAATTTAAGTAGGCACTCTGGGATTTCGGTTTGAGTAACTAGTATGATGATCGTGTCCTTTAGTGAGACGTGTAAGACTGGAGGAGGGATACCTTTAGTAAGAAAAATCAAGATTTTCATCTTGAACTCTATGAGTGAAAGGGCTTTTTCTGCTTTTCTTTCTTCATTTAAAAGTTGCAAAGAATTTAGAGGTAAGAAAGCATTTAAATATTCAACTTTGTGAGTTCCTTATATTTTAAACTAAGTTGGGGAAGTTGAATTTTCATTTGTTTAACAAATATTAATTGAGCAGCTACTATATGTCAAGGTCTATGTGATGAGATACTAAGATTAGCTCAACAATCAAGATCTCTGTTCTCAGGATTTTTTTTTATGGAAGGGAGGAGACAGGATTGGTGGGTTTTTGGTTTTTGGGTTTTCTCCTTTTCGTTGTCTTATTAAAACTTAACACTTAAGTAGCTATCTTAGTAATTACATCTTGTGCTCCTGGCAGTTGGGCCCACCGTTCTAAACGCTGTCGTAAATATTGACATCTCCCCTCCCACTAAAACTAACGTTTTTTAAATAAAAAATTTTAGCAAACATTACGAATACAACCTTTGCTTTGAAGTGTTAATATTTTTGCAGGAATGTACCTTTGTAAAGATCGTGGTTGCCCCGTACATATTTGTTCTTTCTTCATATCCAATTAAATGAAAACACTAGTTTTTCCGAAGCCCAACTCTCTAGGTTTGTTGGTTCTAGCTCAGGAGAAAGGATGGAAGCAGGAGTCGTTGGATTTAAACAGTTTGGTGTAATCCTTTTCCACGCTCTCTCCCGCTAGCCGGGGACGTGGTGTCGGCTACCCGGGGCTTTCCGTCCACGCAGTACCGGAATGAAGGAGTCTGGGAGGGGGTCGGGGACGGAAAAGACGGAAGAGACATTAAGTAATTGGTTCTTGAAGGTATAAAATGATGTTTAGGGTCTACTCTAAGGCACTGATTTCAAACGCCCGCCCCCTGGGCCGTTTCGGCCCCGCCCCTTACTGCCGTTACGCCGACTTCCACTTCGGCCACTGCGGATTGGTCGTTGCTTCCGCCCCCGAAGCGCTTGGATTTTGCTTCCGGGTCTTAGGCGCTAGCCCTGGGCGCAGAGGTTTCTGGGAGTCCGGAGTCGTAATGGCGTCTGTATGATCTTCGGAGATTGCTGCATCGGACCTCGGCCAGTGTGAGCGGCAGGAGGATGGGTTATCTTCCTCATCCCGGTGGGACGGGAAAGGGCAGTTGGGGTCGGAGTCGGCGGCAGAGTGCAGAGTGCAGAGTGCGGGCGGTGGAGGACCTAGAGCAGCGGGCTAGGGGCGAAACGGAGTGCCTGTCAGGCGCGTCCGGAGCTCTCGGGCCCGCAGAGGAGATCGCAGCATAAAGGCAGCGCGCCTACCGCGTAAAGCGAACCCCAGGTCCTCCCTTCACTACCCCCTCGCACCCCTGCGGCGCTGGGCACGGGTTAAGGGGCAACAAGTTTCTGGTTATAGCCAAAGACTAGCTCACAAGAGGCCGGAGTGATAATTCCGTTAGTGTGTGGGAAGGGGCGGACCCCCAGCTCCAGATAACCCCGTTTCTTCTTTGTATACATGTCTCTTACTCTTTTTGAAAATTAGGAGAAAGCACTCCCCCCCAAAAAAAATCCTCCCAGTTCGCCCACCCTCCCCACACACTTGCTTTTCCGATACTAACAGGGTTTTAATGACTGCATCTGCTAGACAGTATTCTTGTGACTGCTCCAAGCAGAAAGTAACTTAAGGAATGGGTCCCTGATTTTTGTCATCAGAATCCTCTGGGGGTGAGGTTCCGGTTTTTGTTTTTTTTTTTTAACAGTCCTTAAATTATAACCCACAAACGATCTGATTTATAATATGATGCCTGTTGTAGGAGAAAATTGGCTCAACAAAAGGTTAAGAATTTTTTTCTATGTACCTGTCATTGAAGTTTAACACACTTTCCTTAGTAACGTTTTTCTCAGACACTTAGTAACTTTGTCAGTGATATTTTTTGTTTGTTTTTAGCTTTTGTTTCTACTAGCCTATTTGCTATTGTGTGAAGTTTAGATAAAATGCAAACCTTAGAGAGTCTGGTAGAGTAAGGTTGAGTTGGAAATTTTTAAAACTTAGTCATGGTAGTACTGTATTTTTCAAGGCTTTTGACATGTCAAGTGTCATAATTCTTATAGTAATCCTCTGAGGAATATCTCCATTCCACGGATGACAGAAAGTTAAGCCAGGTGACTTGCTCAAGCCCATATAGTCAGAAGGAGAATAGGGATGCAAACTCAGATCTTCATGACAGAATTTTTTTGTACTAAGACAAGCCTGAGAAGCCATATTCGTTGTACGGCCTAAGCCTCATAATTTGTTTTCCTGAAAACTTTTGTTTAAGAAGATTAAGCAGGTTTAGGGGAATGAGTTTTAGAATTTATTTCACTAGTATGGATATTAATACTCTGTAAAATGAGTGTTTGTATTGTTGGAAATAACTTGATTATATTTTTCTTCAAAGCATAAAAGATGACAACAGCAGCCAGGCCAACCTTTGAACCTGCAAGAGGTGGAAGGGGAAAAGGAGAAGGTGATTTGAGCCAACTTTCAAAGCAGTATTCAAGCAGAGACCTACCCTCTCACACAAAGATAAAATACAGGTAGTAAGACTTTCTTTTTTTTCTTGTTCACAAAACAAGACCAAATCTGTTAAATGGCATGGTCATGATATAGTAGTATGTTCGAGTTATGTCACTTATCTATTATCATAGGATTAGAATGCAGTAGGATGTTTAACACTAAAATTCTGCCCTGTGGTTTTAAAATGCAAAATTCCTACTAACCAGAAATTTTCATATGTAGATACAACAATAAATAACAGAAATAATAATGCCTCAGAGAGATTACGCACTATCAGCACCAGTTAATATATTAAAAGTATTACTGTTAAGTTCTGAGTTGATAATACCAATAAAAATTAAAGACATTTTAATCACTGTAAAGTCTTATTATAGGAAAATGCGTGATTGAATTTGGACTTCTTGAAATATTGGGAACATCACAAGAGTGGCTATTAGTAACTTTCAGATTAGATTATGATCTTATCTACTTCCCTTTTTTATGCCTCAAGGACAAAGTCTCATTCCTGAATTGTCTTCCATTACCACAGTCGTGTGTGTGTATGTGTGTGTGTGTTTAAGTAACATTTTTGCCCTGGTTTGTTTCTACTTTAGACAAACTACTCAGGATGCCCCTGAAGAGGTTCGTAACCGTGACTTCAGGAGAGAGTTGGAAGAAAGAGAGAGAGCTGCTGCAAGAGAGAAAAACAGAGATCGTCCAACCCGAGGTACCAACACTATCCAAGACATTTATCTCTAAAATTATGTTGTTGATAGTTTTTCTTTTATGTAGCAACTGGAAAATATTAACCATTTGTTTGCTTTTACAGATTGATGTGAGCTGTAATACTTTCTTAAGTCATTAGAGATGACAATAACAAATATTTACCAAAGGCTTATTTGCCCAGGCACTGTGGATGTGATTTCACTGTGGATAATGCTTTCAGTGTGGGCTCCTCGTGCCCACAGGTCCCTAAAACATTTTAAGAAATGCAGTATTTGTTTTACTAAGTTAAGTGATTTTTGTTTCCCCTCAGAACATACAACCTCCTCTTCAGTGTCAAAAAAGCCACGGTTAGACCAGATTCCTGCTGCCAACCTTGATGCAGATGACCCTCTAACAGATGTATGTTTTGTTTTCTCCTTTCATCTCTAATAATTGATTTACCATGTTTTTCTGAAATACTTGTTATGCCTTTGGCTTTAACAAGTGACATATATTTGCTTGCTGTTATTCAAATATAACCCTGACCGCAGTGCTAAACTTTATAGTTGATTTTAAAACAAAAAGTATTATTTTGTGGGACTTTTAAGAACAAGTTTGGTCTCTAGAGAACCAAATATGGAAGGAATCTTAAAAGACGTGCTTTCCCGCAAAATAATGTCCTGTACTAAACTACTGCACTATGGTGTGTTACACACCTCTACAGGGCACTCTTCACACTGGGTTTCCTATAAACAGTGCCCTCTACAGTTGTACCTGGAGGCCTTTCCACATTAGATATGCCCCTTTCTATAAGTGGAGTACACTTAATGGTTCCCTCTGTGCTTAGTGAGGGAAGTAATCTAAGCAGAAGGTTTTTAAGGATTAGCACATCAGTTAATGATAAAATTCTGTGGGACCCTAGAGCCTATAATCAGTTTGCAGTTTTCTGCATACAGGACAGTGAAAAACCTGAGTGGCATCCAATGAGCAATATCTACCTGTGTATACATATCAGCAGTTAATTCTAGAGTTAAATGATGGAGTTACTCATAATAGTTAAAACAAGAAACCTAATTTCAAGTGAAATTTAATGATTATTCATTTGAAATTATTTTCTTCTGAGAAATTAGCAGTTTTTTGCACTTTTGATTATCTTTACTTGCTAGCTTAAAGTTGTTTTGAGCTACATAAAATTGTTTTGACTTTCTTAGGGTGATATATTGTACATATGTACTGTGTTTTGGTAATGTATATTTTCCCTCCAATCTTCTGGGCTCTCACTGTTCTTTTAGGAAGAAGATGAAGATTTTGAAGAAGAAAGTGATGATGATGATACTGCAGCTCTTCTTGCAGAACTGGAAAAAATTAAAAAGGAAAGAGCTGAAGAGCAGGCCAGGAAGGTAAAACCAAAGTGTTAAATATTTACATCTCTCTTCTCACATATACTAAAGTAGAAATTTTTTTGAATATAAGTAATACTTTCTTATATTAGAAATCTCCCTTACCGTGTCTAAATATTATAGCACTTGTAGATCTATAAATCTTACTATTTTTGTGACATCCTAGGTATCCTGGTTATGTTAAAAATTCTTCCCAAATAGTTCAGATACATTGAGTAATATTCACCAGCTTGCTAGTCATTCACTAGTTTATTCATTTGTTCAACATTTAGTCAATATCTGTTAATTGACAGGAGAATCAAAGATGATCAAGATATAGTCATGGTCTACAAAGATTATCTCTCTGTCTCCTGCCTAGGTACTATTAAGGCAATTAGTCAGTAGATATTATATAACCTAGGTCAAGCTACCTAACTTCGCTGAGCCCCCACAGTCTCTCCGTTTACACAATATGAGGAAAAAATATAAAACTCAAAGATAGTTAAAACTCTGAATGAATTACCCAGAGTGATAATAAGAGGTGAAACTGAGGAGGCAAGCACAAGTCAGAGCATTAGAGATTTGCAAAACAATGCTGAAGGAGTCTAGATTTTTTTCTAAAGGACATGAGGAGCTGGTTGATTTAAGCAGGAGATTGATAAAATTGGATATGCATTTTAGAGAGATTACTCTGGCAAAAATACGCAGGATGGATTGGAAAAAAACTGAGTTAGGAGGCTGTTTCAGTAATCTTACCAATTAAGAGACTCTTAACTTGTATGATAGGAGTTGGAATTAAGATAAGTAATTAGATGCTGATAGAACTGATTATCAAGGAGGTCAAAGTGGGAAGGGGAGCAGGAAAAAATAAAAAATAAAGGAGGTAGAGTTGACAAAGTGACTGATTGATTGTGGCAGCAGAGAGGACCCTCACTTTGTAGGTAAATGTTGGTGCTGTACATCAATACAGGGAATGCAAAAGAATTGCCATATTTATACAGAGAGAAGAGGTAGTTGATGAGATCTGTTTTGAACATACTGAATTTGACACATTATAAGACATTCAGGTAGGGATGTTTTCAACCAGAGCAGCACAGCTTTTTTGTAGATTTCTGTGTAAAATTTTATTTGATGCAAGAATTGTTCTGTTTTTAAAAAAGAAAGTAAGAAAATATACTACATGGTCAATACCAGGAATCTAGGGAAGTGAGTTCATGTGAATCAGGAGGGCCAGGAAGAATTCAGAAAAGGGGTAGAATTTGGGATGGACTTTGATGACTTAAAATTCAGATTGGAAGAAGGAAGGCATTTTAAAATACAATTCTCATCAAAGTTTTGTATTATAAGATAGCATAATTCCTATAATAGCTTATAGTTTTTACATGTAGTTTTTAAGTCGAAGAATTATAAAAACATTCCCGGCCAGGCGCGGTGGCTCAAGCCTGTAATCCCAGCACTTTGGGAGGCCGAGACGGGCGGATCACGAGGTCAGGAGATCAAGACCATCCTGGCTGACACGGTGAAACCCCGTCTCTACTGAAAAATACAAAAACTAGCCGGGCGAGATGGCGGGTGCCTGTAGTCCCAGCTACTCGGGAGGCTGAGGCAGGAGAATGGCGGGAACCCGGGAGGCGGAGCTTGCAGTGAGCTGAGATCCAGCCACTGCACTCCAGCCTGGGCAACAGAGCGACACTCCGTCTCAAAAAAAAAAAAAAAAAAACATTCCCAATCCCACTTGCATACCACTAGAGGGCAATTGTTCCAAATTCTTTTAGCTTGCCTAATAGTTCTGGACACATAAAGAGATGAGCAATTTAAATGCTTTTGGTTGACCTTGAGGGACGATAAGCATTTTAGACAGAAGGCCTTGCAGTTTTGTGAGTTTCATGTAATAAAACGTGTTGATATTTCTTGGAGTTGAATGATAGTTTAGTTTCTTTTAGCCCTGTTTCCCTTTCTATTGGCTGGTTTTTGCCACACCCCAAATTTAAGATTTTTCAAACCATTTAACCCTTGTCAGGGGTCACCACACTTTCTGTAAAGGGCCAGGTAGTAAATATTTTAGGCTGGCTGGTCATGGAGCCTCTGTCGCACCTACTCACCTCCACTGTTGCAGCATAAAAACATCCACAGAGTACATAAACAAATGAGTGTGGCAATGTTCCAATAAAATATCTACAAAAACAGGTAGTTAGGATTTGACCTACATGCCATCTGACAACTAGCTTATATTATGAAACATAGTATGCCTGCTGTTTGAATGTTGAAAGAGTTTATGCCTTTTTTTCCAGGGCTGTGTGTGACAATCATTCAGTAACTCCAAAGGAAATAATATTCCAAACATAAAATGTCCATGACCTTTATATGTCATACACATTATATTATAAGTTTGGATATATTGTATACCTAAGCTCCTATTTTTCTAGTATTTCAGAGAAATATCTTTTCCCTTTAAGCATCAGTATAATTTGTTACAAATAAATATATAGCTTTTAGAGAGCTACTTGTACTTAATCTGTGATGGATAGTTCCTGATTTTATTTAAATTCTGACCAGTGATGTAAAGGAATTTTCCTATTTCCTTACAAGTTAGATCTTCTCACCTCCTATTTTCATTTTTATTTTTCTCCATAAAAATGAAATTCATTGTTTACATTTGAATATTGAAATGAATATCAGTAATCTGTATGAAAAATTAGGTTATTAAAATAATAACTTTTTAAAAAATGATTTCCACACCATCTCTTTTTCCTTGATCTATTAAGTCATCGATTTCTGTCATCCCCAAAACACAGCAAAATGGGATTTATATTTAGCTTAAGATAGCATGTTAACAGGTAGATCTAGAAGTGATAGCTAAGGATTTTAGACATTTTATATTCCAAATTCTGAGAAGGAAACTCAGGATGATTTGACTTTGAAGAAGTTGATGCTAAAATAAAAGTGAAGAAAGACAGTGTTGTAACTGATAAAGGATGGGAGGTATAAAAACAGAAACTGAGGCCGGGTGCGGTGGCTCACGCCTGTAATCTCAGCACTTTGGGAGGCTGAGGTGAATGGATCATGAGGTCAGGAGTTCGAGACCAGCCTGGTCAACATGGTGAAATGACATCTCTACTAAAAATACAAAAATTAGCCGGGCATGGTGGCGCATGCTAGAGGCTGAGGCGGGAGAATCAATTGAACCTGGGAGGTGTAGGTTGCAGTAAGCTGAGATCATGCCACTGCACTCCAGCCTAGGCAACAGAGCGAGACTCCGTCTGAAAAAAAAAAGAAAAAGAAAAGAAACTCAATAATAAGTCAATGAAAACAAAATAGATCAGCCTCAGGTAAATTAGTAGAAATTCATGTTAACTGGATATAATTTTGTACATGGTAGTTTGTCCTATTTTAGGAGTTTTCTTCATTAATAACTTCTCACCAAACCTAGAGACGCAAGTTTACATTATTAGTAATTCAAAATAAGATTAAATTAAATCACAGTTATGTATGACCCTTTAAAATTGAGGTAATAGTTTTGCTAAATGTGTCTTTTTGATATTTAGTATGTTCTTAAATTATTAGAATATGCTTATTGATATACGCTTAAAATTTAAAGCTATTAATTTTACATGTACTTCAAGAAAGAAAATAGATTTAAATATGAATCTCTAACATTTCACAGTTGGAAGAGACTGATATCAACCATGAAATATTTATAATAAAAATGCCAACTTATTTTATTTTGATGAGGGAGACTTCTCTAGTATGCCTCAAAAACCAAAAAAAAAAAAAAAAAAGCCTGCCTTGATGCTTTTCTTGCCATAAAATCCCAATTATCTGTTTTTTTTTTTCAGTGAGCTAATATAAAAAAAATTGAACCCAGAGTTAAAATAAGTAAATACTAATCTTCCTTTATCATTGACAGGAACAAGAACAAAAAGCTGAAGAAGAGAGGATTCGTATGGAAAACATTCTGAGCGGAAACCCTCTCCTTAATCTCACTGGCCCATCGCAGCCTCAGGCCAACTTCAAAGTTAAAAGAAGGTACTATACAGTAACGGAGTAATGAAGAGTGTGTGTGTGTGTGTGTGTCTATATGCACAGGCATGCAGATTATAAGTTGGATAGCAAGGTGCATTATATGAAGCTTCTAAAAGTCCACCGTTCGTTCACTGATACTCTTCTCTGTTCAATTAGGAATAATGGAAGAAGCTAAATGAAAGAAGATTAACTTATTTTCAGTAGATAGTTGCAATAACCAGCTGTGTACCAGATAATGATGTAAGCACTAGGGACAGAGTAATAAACTGAGGCCCTTATATTTTAGGTGTGCATATCAAGGGTTCCCAAGACGGCCTCTTACATTCAGACACTCACTAGAAGAACTCAGGGGACTTGGCATATAGTTACATGCTTGGCTAAGGTAATAAAGACACACAGCTAGATTATAAAGGGAAAAGACACACACAGAGAATGGATGAATCCATGTGCAGGTTTCACTATGCTCTATCCCTTCCATGAGTGGTCACACAGCACATTGTTTCCCCCAGTGCAGCAACGTGTGCAGTGCTTCTGCCCAGGGAAGCCCATTAAAGATCCCATGCCCAGGGTTTTTACTGGGCGTGGCTAGTCATGTACGCAGCTTTTGCTTAGCACATAGCAAAATCCAGACTCTTAAAAGGATAGTAGGTGTTCAGCATAAACCACATTATTTGTAAATTGTAGGCACAGTGACAGTGAGAAGATTTCTTAAATCCAAATTTTCAAATGCCAGCCAGGGGCCAACCTTGGAAGCAGGCATTTCTAAGGATTGTGGTCCCAGGCCTGCTTTTTAAATTCTTTCTGTACAGTGTGTGTGTTTGGAGGGGTAAAAAGGAGGGCTGAAAAGGGAGGAAGTATAAATTGTAAATACTGTAAATCCTTCAGATGGTGATATGTAAAATAAAACAGAAAAGCTTATAGGAAATGTTGAGGAAGGAAGAATGGTTGTTATTTTATATGCATTCATCAAGGAAACACAGTGCTTAACTTTTAAACCATATTCGTTACTTTTCACCACCTCTACTGCTATTATTTGCCATCTAGAGTGATGCGGTACTGCTACCTGCCCTCCCCTCTGGAGTGATGCAGTACTACTGACCGCTTTCCCCTCTGGAGTAATGCAGTACCGCTGATACAGTTCTGGAATTAGTCCAAGCTGGAGATAGTAGATTTGGAAGTTATCAGCTCAGATAAACTTTTTAAAGCCATAACACAGGATGAAATCACCTAGGGAAGGGTATAGCTAGAGAGGAAAAGTCAGAACTGAGCTTAGTATAATGTTTAGAGGTTAGGTAGATGATTAGTTACCAATACCTGTTCTAATTATCTACCCAACCTCTAAACATTATACAGGTGCCTGATAAATATTGATTGAATGAATTTTGAATGAAAAAGTCTAGGCTAACAAGGAGCAGCCAGTTGGGAAGGGAGGAGAACTGAAAGAAGTGAAACCAAGTGTTTCAGGAGGAGAGGAGTGATGATCGAGGACAAATACTAATGTCAGGAAAGAGCATTTTGGTGCTGGGAAGGAGGGACAAAAAGCCTGTTTGGAGTTGAGGAAAGACTGGATACAGAAAAAACTGTACTGATTATATATAAAAATAAAGCTATATAGTTTGTTTTTTTGCTTTTTTTGAATGCAAATGGAATTGGAGATAGAAACATGTCTTATATCCCAGTCATATTGATCTGCTCAGCTTCTTATGCTTCTCTGTATACTGCATCAGTGATGACTTTACTGCACTATTTTCCAAAGGTGCCCACGTTTGTTGCTCATTGTGCAGTTTCCCACATTTGTTCCCATGTGCAGTTTCTCCTGGCATGTAAGCACATGCACACATACACACACACATGATATGGGTTTGTGTTTTATGTATATTTGTGAGGGTATCTATATTATGTATATGGGCAGCTGTTTTATATGCAAGATGATATTCTGAAATCATGCTCTTTATTTTCTATAACACATGTATTTTATAACTTACTTATGGATTTTTTTTTTTCACGCTTATACCTTATGGAATCCAACCAGAGTTCTGCCCTGAGCTCTTCGGCTGGTACTTCTCCGTGGTTAACGTACATGTGCGCCATATCTGAGCCTTAATTATTACACCCCAATGATTGCTTCTCCTTTTGTTGGCCTATAATGCAAATATTACAGTAGATGATTACTAAACATTAACTGATAAAAGAGGAATATCTACAAACCTCAAAACCACATAATCTAAACTACATTAAATTGATTGGCTACTATCTACAAATGCCTATACTAATATTAGGGTAGTCCTAGGTGCTGCCTCTTTGTAGTAGACCTAAAAACATTAAATATTTATGCAATTAAAATCTATGTATTTCTATTTTTTAACTCAAAAGTTTCTTTTACTGGAGAAATAGTAAGAATGTTTTATATGTTCTAAGTAGGAATTGCCATTCTTGCTATAAGAAGCAAGATTATGCATTAAGGATGACATTATTCTTTTGAGTGTAATTGCTGCATCAAATGATACGCATGTTGAGCGTCTTTCTGTGTAACTGACTAAGCCTTGCAGAGCACATAGTATTCTTGTCACCTGATACAAACATTTTAAGACATTTTGTTTGCTTTTTCTTCCTCAGGTGGGATGATGATGTTGTCTTCAAGAACTGTGCAAAAGGTGTAGATGACCAGAAGAAAGACAAAAGATTTGTAAATGACACACTGCGATCTGAATTTCACAAAAAGTTCATGGAGAAATATATTAAGTAGTACAGTTTTATGTGCTTAATTAAAGACTGTAAAACGTAAAGGATCATTCTGACTTATTTTTATGAGTTTTTTCTTTTCCCTGTCTAAATCGTGTGTGGGCTTCCCCAATTTTAAACTCCTATCTTTTTCTTTAGTGACACCTTACTTGATAATGGACTTGGGAATAGGTTTAACCCAATTTGCATTCTCTGGATGTTTCCAGTGATACGTTTTCTTGGGAAAAGCAAACCTGCCTGTAATAGATATTTTTAATCTAAATAACCAAATCTGGGTGCCCAACTTTTTGTTGGAATTTATACTGCTAGTAATACATTCCATAATTTCTTTTGAAAAGAAAAATTACCATTGTGTATTGTGGTTGTGCATTAACTTGCCCTTTTCCCCGTTTCTCTCACATTTAAGATGAGTTAATTCGTAATATTTTCTCTACATTTTTTAAAAGAGTATAATGAAAGATGAGAGGGATTCCATTTTGGACCACATGTTGGTGTGG
>NW_012106953.1:588584-591501 GCF_000951045.1 Mandrillus leucophaeus | reverse complement strand
ACATGTATTTTATAACTTACTTATGGATTTTTTTTTTTCACGCTTATACCTTATGGAATCCAACCAGAGTTCTGCCCTGAGCTCTTCGGCTGGTACTTCTCCGTGGTTAACGTACATGTGCGCCATATCTGAGCCTTAATTATTACACCCCAATGATTGCTTCTCCTTTTGTTGGCCTATAATGCAAATATTACAGTAGATGATTACTAAACATTAACTGATAAAAGAGGAATATCTACAAACCTCAAAACCACATAATCTAAACTACATTAAATTGATTGGCTACTATCTACAAATGCCTATACTAATATTAGGGTAGTCCTAGGTGCTGCCTCTTTGTAGTAGACCTAAAAACATTAAATATTTATGCAATTAAAATCTATGTATTTCTATTTTTTAACTCAAAAGTTTCTTTTACTGGAGAAATAGTAAGAATGTTTTATATGTTCTAAGTAGGAATTGCCATTCTTGCTATAAGAAGCAAGATTATGCATTAAGGATGACATTATTCTTTTGAGTGTAATTGCTGCATCAAATGATACGCATGTTGAGCGTCTTTCTGTGTAACTGACTAAGCCTTGCAGAGCACATAGTATTCTTGTCACCTGATACAAACATTTTAAGACATTTTGTTTGCTTTTTCTTCCTCAGGTGGGATGATGATGTTGTCTTCAAGAACTGTGCAAAAGGTGTAGATGACCAGAAGAAAGACAAAAGATTTGTAAATGACACACTGCGATCTGAATTTCACAAAAAGTTCATGGAGAAATATATTAAGTAGTACAGTTTTATGTGCTTAATTAAAGACTGTAAAACGTAAAGGATCATTCTGACTTATTTTTATGAGTTTTTTCTTTTCCCTGTCTAAATCGTGTGTGGGCTTCCCCAATTTTAGACTCCTATCTTTTTCTTTAGTGACACCTTACTTGATAATGGACTTGGGAATAGGTTTAACCCAATTTGCATTCTCTGGATGTTTCCAGTGATACGTTTTCTTGGGAAAAGCAAACCTGCCTGTAATAGATATTTTTAATCTAAATAACCAAATCTGGGTGCCCAACTTTTTGTTGGAATTTATACTGCTAGTAATACATTCCATAATTTCTTTTGAAAAGAAAAATTACCATTGTGTATTGTGGTTGTGCATTAACTTGCCCTTTTCCCCGTTTCTCTCACATTTAAGATGAGTTAATTCGTAATATTTTCTCTACATTTTTTAAAAGAGTATAATGAAAGATGAGAGGGATTCCATTTTGGACCACATGTTGGTGTGGCGGAGTGTCATCGCAGTAAGCACTCTAAGCGTGTGTCTGGGAGAGCACTGGGAATCGCTCACTTCTGCGGGCACTTGTTTTTTTCTCATGGCCCAAGAGGAGAGCTCTCTATAAGCATTCTTTTAAAGTATATGGTACTCACTTGTGTTCTCCTGGATACTCAACCGCCATGTTTCTTTTGAAAGAGATTGAATATGCACACTGACATGCACTTAGTGCAAAGCCTGAGAAAGCTTCAAACAATACATAAAATAAAACCTTTGGAAATAATGTTTTGTTATCTTGGAGGATATATCTGTGGGAAGTGAGAGGAAGAGCTAGGCTATACTAAAAGCAGTAATTCTGGAAAATGAAGTTTTTGTGAACCTAGGCTGTGATTTCAGAAGGCCACTTTCAATAGAGAATTTGAGACTAGAAATTGAGCCTTTTATAGATAGAGAGCCATTCATGGGCTTCCTCAGCCATGAAAAATACTGAGGTTCCTAAGGTTAAAGATAGAAATTTTAAAGCAAAATAATATGTTCCCATTTAAGTCTTTCAATACCTTATTTCCTAATTAAATGGAAAGTTCCCTTTTCCCAGTGGAAGCTTGGACATTGGTTATATCCTGAGTCCAGAGTAGAGCTGGAAATGGAGCCCAGGTCTAGATTCCACATTTATGTTCTACATTTTTTCAAACTGAGCTCCTAAACAAACTTGGATACTTCAGCTAGTGTTTTTAAGAAGCTTTTAATATTAAAACCTTTTTATCTCCAACTTTACAACTTAGAAAGTGAATTTACATATGATGAAACCCTGTCTCTACTAAAAATACAAAAATTAGCCAGGCATGGTGGCGGGCGCCTGTAATCCCAGCTACTCAGGAGGCTAAGGCAGGAGAATTGCTTGAACCCAGGAGGCGGAGGTTGCAGTGAGCCGAGATCGTGCCACTGCACTCCAGCCTGGGTGACAAGAGTGAAACTACATCTCAAAAATAATAAAAATTTTTAAAAGAAAATGAATTTACATTCATTTTTGGTTATCTTCATAGCAACCTTAGGTAGGAAGTGCTGTGTTACTCAGAGTTGAGGAAAATGAAGCTCAAGCCAAGTAACTTCTTGAGGATTTAATACATGGTGGATCATGTATGAGCACCTTACAATTACATAAAAATATGCTTATAGATGTAATGGGTATTATCAGACTTCTAAAACTGTAGTTCTTGAAATTGCCCTTTTTAGCATCTCAAGGGCCAAGGGTCTGAGGTGCACTATTGCTCCAGGGTCCACTTGTTTCAGATTCCCTTTTTGAGCCTGAACGGTTTAGGAAGAATCAGAGTAAAGCTGATTTCATTGATTTCTTTCTTCCTTTCCCTGTGGTTTCTCAAAGTAAAACATCCTATAACCTGAGTCAGACCCAGGAGATACATAAATGTGTTGTTAGCTTTCAGATTTACAGTGCAAGTAACAGCATACTTAGCTAAATTGCCTTGCACCCTCCTTGTAAAATACCTCTTGTTGGAGTGGTTGTGGAATCTGTCTTATCCCTTCAAAAGATTGGAAAGAGAGGTCTTTGAAGCCAATAGGACCTGGAAAGAGAGGTCTTTGAAGCCAATAGGACCTGGTGTGAAGCCTAGCTGTGCCACTTCAAGCTTTATTAGAACT
>NW_012106953.1:585749-587234 GCF_000951045.1 Mandrillus leucophaeus | reverse complement strand
TAAAAGGCATTTCCTCTGTTCAGCTCTTTCTTGGCTTCCCTCTATTTGTCTGTTCCACTTTTTCTGCAAGACTTGGTTTCTGTACCACAAAAGTGGAGGTCACTCATTCATGCTCCTGGCTTCCTTGATAGAAGGACTTCATGTCTTTATAGCTCCACTGGCCAATAGAGCCTCTGTGTCCTGAGACGAAGCTGGTCCTGTGAGCAGTGGGCAGGAACCCGGTTACCTAGAACAAACGTGGACACGGACAGGAAGACATGGACGGTACAATCTCTAGTACAGACTTGTACATACTCAGCTGTACACATGTTACATAAAACCTGGAAACCAAAGATACTGCCTCTGTAAATCCGGACTCCTCAGGGGCAGTACCTACATCTTCTCCACCATGCTGGGCACACAGCAAGGCTTGTCTAAAAACTGGATGACTTCAATGTTTGGTATTTAGGAGGAAGCATAGAGTAGAAACAGCACAAGAGCCTGAAGAAACTAGATTAAATTTTAATTCTGCCACTTGATAGCCTTATGGCCTTAACAAAGTAAATCTCTGAGCCCATTTCTTCCTTTGTACAGTGATAATAACAACACTTCCCCTCAAAAGCTGAAGATTAGAGGTGATACAAATACCTAGTTTATAGAATTGTTGGGGGTTCTTGGAGGGTAGTGGTGATTATTCCCTTGTCCTCCTCACCCAAATTTCCAATCATCTAAAACACAGAGGAAAAGTATTAACTGAGGATCCAAATCAGCATCCTGGCTCCAGTGCAGTTGCTCAGGCCCCACACTCGGGAGGAGTCCACCTTCAGGGTACAATGCTCAGCCGCTACTGTCTTAAAATTGTTCATAATTTTACCTTTGAATGCGTGTTTTGTAAATAAAATGTTACGGAACAGTGGAGCATATGTCAGGGCTTGGAGGCTTGGGTCACATGAGGTCCTGCCTCCTGGACTCCCCAGGACAGGTTCTCTGCTGCCTACTTCTGGTGCAGGCCTGGGCACAGGCTTGGGGAGGGGCAGGTATCCACACAGGCAGGGTGGAAAAGCTGCAACCTAAACAGCAGAAGCCTGGGGAGTCCTGCCAGGAGCAGGCCCTGCTGGGTCAGTTTCCTGCTGGATACCGGAAGCAAAGGCACCAGTGGGCTGGGGAGGGCTTGTCCTGTCTTTAGAGCACCTTAGAAATAGGGCTAATTAGGCCGGATGCGGTGGCTCACGCCTGTAATCCCAGCACTTTGGGAGGCCAAGGCGGGCGGATCACAAGGTCAGGAGTTCAAGATCAGCCTCATCAACATGGTAAAACCCTGTCTTTACTAAAAGTACAAAAAATTAGCCAGGCATGGTGGCCCGTGCCTGTAATCCCAGCAACTGAGACTGAGGCAAGAGAATCACTTGAACCCGGGAGGCAGAGGTTGCACTGAACCGAGATGGTGCCACTGCACTCCAGCCTGTGTGACAGAGTGAGACTCCATCTCAAAAAAAAAAAAAGAAC
>NW_012106953.1:574104-574849 GCF_000951045.1 Mandrillus leucophaeus | reverse complement strand
AGGCGTGGTGACTGGTGCCTGTAATCCCAGCAACTGAGACTGAGGCAAGAGAATCACTTGAACCCGGGAGGCAGAGGTTGCACTGAACCGAGATGGTGCCACTGCACTCCAGCCTGTGTGACAGAGTGAGACTCCATCTCAAAAAAAAAAAAAGAACTAAGAAAGATTTATTGAATGTTCACCAACTGCATTTGTACTTTATTCATCTAATTGACACCACTCCCTGTTAGGTAGCTGACATTATTTTCCCCATGTTATAGATAAGGAAACTGACATTTGTAAGAAGTTTAAAAACAAAGTCATAAACCCATAAGGGAGGTGGGCCAAGATTGAAACCTAGAACTATTCTAAGCCCATCCTGTTTACTGCTTTGCTTGACTGCTTCTCTGTGTTAATGAGCCCTTCTGACTGTTTTCTCTCCTATGGAACAATAGTAACAGGACAATCATGAGGGAGTTTTGTGAGGATTAAATAATAACAGGGTTTAAATATCTGGCAGGCACATAGTAAACTTCATGCATGTCTATTCACCTATCTCTAGTAGCATTTAGCAGAGGCCGTGTAAAAGTTCAAAAGCCTATTGTTTTGTTCTGTCATAAAGATTGATTCTGAATTAAGAGGCTCCCTGACCCCTCAGAACTTGTGTTGGGACATAGGTATGGCCCAGACAGGCATTTCCTGGTCACTAGGATTAGAAACTCAGTCATAGCAACTCAAGTAAAATCAAGGCTTATCTTTAGAAAAC
>NW_012106953.1:564623-572394 GCF_000951045.1 Mandrillus leucophaeus | reverse complement strand
GAGCCACTCATGTTGGGAGAGGAGACAGCTGGGAGCTTCGGAAAGGTGGGATACTGACCAAGGTCAAGCATGGAAGAAATGGGATTCGCCTTGGAGTCATCTTTTAATAAATGCTTGGTGTCATTTTATTTGTGGTGCTGTTGTTATTTGTGGTGATGTTGTAGATGTGTCACTAGCATATTTCCTAAATTACACTCCCACAGAGCCTCCACATACATCTATGCTCCTGAAATCTTTATACAGGGCTCTTTTAGGAGTTTTGAATTTTTTTTAATGTCCTGTTCTCTCTCACCTGACCTAGCTCTCAGAGGCACTTCAGGAAGTGAGAAGAGGAGAAGGAAGAAACCTGATGTGTTCACCTGAGAGAGGTGTCTGCCAGGTTTCCTCTCCAGGGTGGTCTCAAACAGCCTCCCTTTTCAGAAAGAGGCAGAGAAATGGTTCCTAGAAGTCCTAAACTAATTGCAAGCAGCTTTCTGGGAGCTCATCCATCTCCATATGTACTGGAGCCCAAGAAAGGGGGAAAGAGGGGTGAGGGCTTAAATAATACTTTGACTTTTTCAGAGAAGAGGATTCTAATACCATCTTGAGATTTCCTCAGCACTCACACCTTCAAAGTCTAACTCTTGGTCTCAGAGGTCTATTTCCAGAGAGTATTTTCAGTAAGAACTGAGAGGTGAGTCACTCTCTTGAAGAGTTTACCTCAAAGAAGTCACAAGGGAGGAAAAAGCTGCTAACGAGAAGAAAACTGAGAGAGCAGACATGGCAAAGCTTGCAGAGCATCCAAGCATGTTCCCTGGGGCACAGATGCCCCAGTTCCTGAGCTGGCCTTGTGCCTCCTGCTAGGCCACCCTGACCCCATCATCCCTGTAGACCCTTCAATAAACAATAACCATTTAGGAAACATAATGGACAGACAATCCCATTCATGATAGCTACAGAGAATGTAAAATGCATAGTTACAAACTGAAGAAGAAATGTACAGGACCTCTTTGAAGAAAATGCCAGTACTCTCTGGTGGGGCATTAAATAAGACTTTAATGAATGTGGAGGAATACCTATGTCTGGATGAGAAGACTCAGTGATATAAAGATACCAGTTCTCTATCCAGAAGAAATTATGAGATAGGTTGGGATATTTTTAACCCACATAATTGGTGTTTTGACCAAATTCTTTTAAAATTTTTCATTAGAATAAATTTGTAAGACCATCCAGAAAAAAAAAATCTCGCAAGTAAGAATAATAAGAGGGGTTTTCCCTACCAATTTTTAAATGCGGTATAAATGTACAAAAATTAGTGTGGTTCTGTCCCCAGAATAGAGAGATGAAGGAAAAATAGACCATAATAAAAGGTCAGAAACTAGCACAGCTACAAAATAATTTAGTATATAGGTAAAAAATTCTAAAACAAGAAATGAGAAAAACAATGGAAAAAAAGAATGAACTATTTAGTAAATGGTATCAGGAAAATTTACCAACAATTTTCTAGAAAATAGGTTGCTACTGTCAAGCACAAGGCCAAGCAACGCTAATAGATTCAGTGAATAAGGAAACAACAAAATCCTTTTAGATTTAGATCGTTCGGTACTGTCAGACTCAGAAGAAAGTAGCCAAATGTGCTAGTCCCTGTGACCCTGGTATAGGGCAACACAGAAACAAAAGGGACCAAGTGACAGTGACTCTAATGATTGGACGCCCTAGTGTTACACTGCAGCTAACGTTTTACAGCTTCCAGGTGTAACCTAAGGGTGGTGAGGTAGAACACCTCCTACCTCACCAAAACCAGGAGATGAGAAGCAAGTAAGGAATGCCCCTTGCAGCAGCTCCTCCTAATTATCCTATGTTCTTAGGGTCCAGGAGAAATATAAAGTGTTCTGCCAAGATTCAGGCCAGCTGTAGCTCACATCTTGCCTATGCAGCCTGTAGAGATGGCTATGAAGTCACGGGTGCCAGCACAGGGCCGTTCCCCTACTGCTACCTCACAAGTTCTCTAGGATAAGTTGCACGTGGTCTGAAAATTTTGAAGGAAAAGAAATGTACTCGAGAAAAAAAATGGGTGAATATTGAGCTGGGATGGCCTTTCTAAGCATGGTATCAAAAGCAGAAATCATAAGAGGAAAACCAAACAGGTAAATTGATTACACAGAAAGATTTTGTAGATCAAAGAATTTAAAATGCCAGTATTATGATTAAATTTCCTTTTCAGCTTTTTTTCTTAGAATGTTTGATTGGCTTTCTTCTTGTAATTTCTTCATATATTTATCTTTATTTTAAAAGATTGTTTCATTATTGTCAGGCCTCTGAGCCCAAGCCAAGCCATCACATCCCCTGTGACTTGCACGTATAAGCCCAGATGGCCTGAAGTAACTGAAGAATCACAAAAGAAGTGCAAATGCCCTGCCTCGCCTTAACTGATGACATTCCACCACAAAAGAAGTGAAAACGGCCTTAACTGATGACATTCCACCACAAAAGAAGTGAAAATGGCCGGTCCTTGCCTTAAGTGATGACATTATCTTGTGAAATTCCTTTTCCTGGGTCATCCTGGCTCAAAAAGCCCCCCCACTGAGTGCCTTATGACCCTCTCTCCTGCCCGCCAGAGAACAATCCCCCTTTGATTGTAATTTTCCTTTACCTACCCAAATCCTATAAAACAGCCCCACCCTTATCTCTCTTCGCTGACTCTCTTTTCAGACTCAGCCCGCCTGCACCCAGGTGATTAAAAAGCTTTATTGCTCACACAAAGCCTGTTTGGTGGTCTCTTCACACGGACGCGCATGACAATTATATCAGATACACAATCAAGCCCTCTCTTTTCCAGAGCCATCCAGTCTGAGCAGTGGCCTGGAGATGAGTGTCATTTATACAACTGCCTTTAATGCTCTCCTATGTAGAATTCCCTAAATTTCCAGGGCTCCACGTTTTCTTCTTTCTTGATTTGCTCCTTTCTTTTCGTAGAGTACATCCTAAAATAACTTTCTAAGAAAGAATGAAGGAGACTTAACATATTGAGCCCTTGTATGTGTACATCTAACTTTATTCTGCTACCCCTCCTCCATCACACACACACACACACACACACACACACACACACGGTAGTTTTCCTGAATATAGGTTAAAAATAAATTTATCCTATTATTGAAAGCTTTTGCTATGTTTTCTTCTAAATTTCAGGATTGCTCTTGAAAGCTGATGTCAACCTCCTTTATATTTCTTTGTATATTCTATATATATTCAAGTCCTCTCTTTTCCAGAACCATCCAGTCTAAGCTGTGGCCTACGAATGAGTGTCATTTATGCAACTGCCTTTAATGCTCTCCTAGAAAATATATATATATTTTATTATATATTAATATATTAATATTTATATATATATATATTCTAGTTTTGTTTTGAATCTGTAATCTGTTGGGATCATCTCTTTTTTTTAGTCGTGAGTCTTTTACCACTTATTATGTTTGGTTCCCAGTAAGCTCTTCAAGGATTTATAGGTTTCAGTTCTGGGAAAAATTGTCATATTTTTGATAATATCTCCTCCATTTCCTCTGTTCTCTCTTTCAGAACTTCAGTTGGTTTGTAGATTAACATCTGTCTTTTTTTTCCCCTCATGTTTTGGTCTCTATAATTTTGTTCTACTTTCTAGGGTATTTTCTAATTATTCCAATTATTTCACTTAATTACTTATTTCAATTAAGTTTTGTACTCAGATTTAAAACTGTCAAGACTTCTTTCTTATTCTTTGAACCTCTCTTATTATTCCAGTGATTCTCAACGTTGGCTGCATATTTAAACTACCTGGGAACTTTAAAAAATTCTGATGCTCAGGCCACACCCCAGGTCAACTGATTACAACACAGGTTTGAACTGTACAGGTCCATATATACACAGGTTTTTCTCAATAAATATATTGGAAAAAATTGTAGAGACATGTAACAACCTGAAAAAACTATAGCCTAGAAATAGCAAAAAAATTAAGAAAATGTTATGTGAGTCATAAATGCATAAAATATAGATAAAAACTAGTCTATTTTATAAATTACTACCAAAAATTGTACATGAATCTATTTTAAAACATTAAAATTGATCAAAACTTATGCACACAAACAGACCATACATTATGCCATTCACAGTTAAGAGAAATGTAAACAAACATAAAGACGTAGTATTAAATTATAGCTGCATAAAATTAGCTGTAGTACATACTGAACTACTGTAATAATTTTTAGTCACCTCCTGCTGCTACTGCAGTGAGCTCAAGTGTTGCTAGTATCCACCTAAAGTGCTGTGTGATGCTGACATTTTCTCTTGAACAATTCATCTCTCCAGTAAATTGCAGGTTGCAATAAAAAGCAATATCTCAGTTCTTGAATATTTTTCATCATATTTAGTGCAGTACCATAAAGCTTGAATATATGACCCATATGAAGTGCCACTAACAGTGCTGGAAGTGTTCTCAAGAAGCAAAGTGATGACATTACAAGAAAAGGTTGAATTTTTTGATATGTACTGTAGATTGAGGTCTGAAGCTGCTTTTATCAGTCATTTCAAGATGAATGAATACAGCATAGGTACCATAAAAAGAAAGAGCGATTTGTGAAGTCATGGCTGCTGCTATGACACCAAGTGCAACAGCCTTGAACTTTTTGTGAAGTACTCCTTCATCTTGTATTGAAAATGCTGCTTTTATGTGGGTATGGGATTGCTATAAGAAAGGCATACATATAGACTCTAATATGATTTGAGAAAAAGCAAAGTCATTATGTGATAACTTAAAAGCAAAAGGATGGTGAAAGATCTAAAGCTGGGGAATGGAATGCCAGGAAAGGATGGTTTGATAGTTTTAGAAAGAGATTTGGCTTTAAAATGTCAGGATAGCAGCAGAAGCAGCTTCTGCCTGCCAAGAGGCAGCAGACGAGTTCCCAGACCTGTTAAGAACATCACTGAGCATGGTGGCGCACTTTGGGAAGCTGAGGTGGGTGGATCACCTTAGGTTAGAATTTTGGGACCAGCCTGGCCAACATGGTGAAACCCTGTCTCTCTCTACTAAAAACACAAAAATCAGCTGGGCGTGGTGGCAGCCACCTATAATCCCATCTACTTGGAAGACTGAAGCAGGAGAACTGCTCGACCCCAGGAGGCAGAGGTTGTAGTGAGCTGAGATTGGGCCACTGCACTCCAGCCTGAGTGACAGAGCAAGACTCCGTCTCAAAAAAGAAAACAAACAAAAAAAATCCCTGAGGAGAAAGGATATCTGCCTGAACAGGTTTTCAATGCAGACAAAAGTGCCCTATTCCGGAGAAAAAAAAAAAAGTCACAAAGGATATTTATTAGTAAGGAAAACAAGCTAGCAACAGGATTTGAGGCAGGAAGGGGTAGGCTAACTCTACTGTTTTGTGCAAATGCAGTTGGGTTTATGATCAGGACTGCCCTTATCTATAAAGCTGCTAACCCCCAAGCCTTGAAGGGAAAAGATGAACACCAGTTTCCAGTCTTTTGGACTGGAAGGCCTGGACAACCAGAACCCTTTTTCTGAATTGATTCTATCAATGTTTGTCCCTAAAGTCAGGAAGTACCTTGCCAGTAAGGGGCTACCTTTTAAAATTCTTTTGATATTAGACACTGCCCCTGGCCACCCAGAACTCCATGAGTTCAACACCGAAAGTGGTCTACTTGCCCCCAAACACAACGTCTCTCATTCAGCCTTTAAACTGGGGGTCATCAGGGCCTTTAAGGTTCATGTCACACGGTACACTATGGAAAGGATGGTCAATGCTATGGAAGAAAACCCTGATCGAGGACATCACGAAAATCTGGAAGGATTATACCATTGAAGATGTTATTCTTATAGAAAAAAAACATGAAAGCCATTAAGCCCAAAACAATAAATTCCTGCTGGAAAAAGAAGTGTCCAGATGTTGTGCATGACAGGATTTATGACAAAGCCAATCAAGGAAATCATGAAAGAGATTGTGGATATAGCAAAAAAGGTTGGGGGCAGGGTGGGTAGGATTTCAAGATGTGGATCTCAGGGCACTTCAAGAGCTAATGGATACCAGAGGAATTAACAGGAGACAATTTGATGGAGATGAGAGCTTCTGAACTAGTGTCAGATGATGAGAAAGACATAGAAGAAGCAGAGCCAAAAAATAAATTGACATCAAGCAATCTGTCAACAGGGTTCTGATTATTCAAGACTGCTTTTGACTTCTTTTACAACGTGGATCCTTCTATGATATGGGTACCAAAACTAAAGCAAACAGCGAAAGGATCGGTATGGCACAGAAACATTTTTAAAGACACATAAAAGCAAAAACCTCAGATAAAAATTACACTGTATTTCCACAAAGTTACCCCTAATGTGCCTATCTTTCCTGCCTCCCTTTCCACTTCCTCCAACCCTTTTGCCTCATCCATCCCTGAGACAGCAAGACCAACCTCTCGTCTTCCTCCTCCTCATCCTACTCTACATGAAGATGACAAGGACGAGGACCTTTATAGCAGTCCACTTCCACTTAACAGTAAATATATTTTCCTTTCTTGTTGTTTTCTTTCCTCTAACTTGATTTATTGTAAGAATATAGTATATAATATATATAACATACAAAATATGTGTTTATTGACTATTTACATTATTGGTAAGGCTTCCAGTCAAGAGTAGGCTATTAGTAGTTAAGTTTTAGAAGAGTTAAAGTTATATGCAGATTTCCAACTGCCCAGGGGAGGGAGGGCGGTCAATTGTAAATCAGAATCTTTCGGGACAAGACCCAGGCATCAATCTTTTCTAAAGCTCTCCAGTTAATACTAATACTTATCCTAGTTTGAAACCACTGCATCATTTCCTAGTTTGAAAACCTGCATAATTCTGCCTATGTTTTAGACCTACCACCAAAATCTTTTTAATCAGTATTATGTGTGTATGTGTGTGTTTATACTATACATATATAAAATTAAAATCTATTTAAACACAATTCCTGCTCTCTATGTAGCAACTAATTCTCAGGCCACACACTCAGGCATGCAAAAATACATTTACTTTCGTTTTACCATAATTCAATTTAATTTGTGCTTCCTACCCCTATTCTCCAAAATAAGAAATGCAGTCTCAGTCAATTCAAACTTATTTCAGTTCTGGGTTTAGACATGTAACTTTAAAAAATCTTTCTCACATTACTTATTAGAAAGAGAAGATAAATGTGCTTGGTCATTATTTTTAAACCAAGACATCTATTGAATAAATTATTCATTTTGAAGTGAGGTCGTCAACATTTTGGTTTTCATTTTAACTTTCTTTATAGAGCCCAGAAATGGGATGTCATTGGTTCAGATACAATACATATATTAACATATGTATTCCATCTTTTATAAAAGTTTATTTGTGCCTTTGTCATATAGTAGACTGTATTTTTCCCTTCTCGAAAAAAGAAATTGCATGTTATCCTTCTAAAGTTCCCAGCACTGTGTTTTACCCATAAGTCATTTTAAAAAAAAAATTGAATTCTGCATGTTTCAGTCTAGATATCAGGGCAAGTATACACAGGCTAGTCTGGGTTCAAAGGAGACATCATGAAATACTTTCACAGTCAGGCACACACACCCATATGCATATATCCTCTTGTTTTCTGCTTCTCTCTCTCTCTACACACACACACCCCTGCACATACATGCACATACATGCACATACATACACAATCTGTTTTCTTCAGCCTATCCCAAATTGCCACAATGCATGAAGATCTTACCATCCCAGTTGTTTCTCCACGATCTGGGAGGTGGC
>NW_012106953.1:546572-563700 GCF_000951045.1 Mandrillus leucophaeus | reverse complement strand
CCCAGCTAAGTTTTGTATTTTTAGTAGAGATGGGGTTTCGCCATGTTGGCCAGGCTGGTCTCCAACTCCTGACCTCAGGGGATCTACCTGCCTTGGCCTCTGAAAGTGCTGGAATTACAGGCATGAGCCATCATGCCCGGCCCCACGTCTACAAATGTATTTTTAATAATGTTATAGTCCATTTAAACGTGTGGGGTTTTGTTTTTGTTTTTTTGAGATGGGGAGTCTTGCTCTGTTGCCCAGGCTGGATTCCAGTGGCGCCATCTCGGCTCACTGCAACCTCCACCTCCTGGGGTCAAGCAGTTCTCCTGCCTCAGCCTTCCAAGTAGCTGGAATTACAGGCACCTGCCGCCATGCCCAGCTAATTTTTGTATTTTTAGTAGAGGTGGGGTTTTACCATGTTGGCCAGGCTGGTCTCGAGCTCCTGACCTCAGGTGATCCTCCCGCCTTGGCCTCCCAAAGTGCTGAGATTACAGACATAAGCCACCATGCCCGGCCCTCAGTGATGTTCTTAACGGGGTCTGGGAACTCGTCTGCTGCCTCTTGGCAGGCAGAAGCTGCTTCTCCTGTTATCTTGGCATTTTATAGCCAAATGTCTTTCTAAAATTAGCAAACCATCCTTTCCTGGCATTATATTCTTCAGCTTTAGATCCTTCACCTTCTTTTTGCTTTTCAGTTTTTATATAACGAAAATACTATAAATCAGGGTCTTCAGTTTTTTCAGGGAGTCAGTATGTCACTGGTGTAAGTTTACAATAATTTATACAAGCAATCACCTGTTGATTAAGTGCTCATTTTATTTCTTTTTTCTATTTCTTTTCTGTTTCCCCCTCATATGAACAATGTGGTAATAAACTCAAAGAAGATTTGAGCAGTGCTGTACTGAAGAGGTTTGGGCAGTCACCAAAGTACTGGCTGGACAGGAGAACAGAGGAATGCCAGGCACCCCCAGCTGCGACAACCTTCTTGTTCCCTTGCATGCTACAAACAAGGGGATTTGCTGCCTCAAGTTTTGAGAATGCCTTGCATGGACACTTCCAATGAGGGTTTTCCATGATGTTGACCTTTCATTTCATTGCCTCTTCCACTTAAGCCGTTCCTGCCTGTTTCCCTAGGCTGCCTCCCCTACCCTCAACATTGTGAACAAGATCCACATAGAATAGCCAGGTCACAGTCCCCTGGGTTTTGAAAATTCAGCAATCAGCCAGGCGCGGTGGCTCACACCTGTAAACCCAACACGTTTGGAGGCTGAGGCAGGCGGATCACCTGAGGTTGGGAGTTCAAAACTAGCCTGACCAACTTGGAGAAACCACGTCTCTACTAAAAATACAAAAAAATTTGCCAAGCATGGTGGCCCATGCTTGTAATCCCAGCTACTAAGGAGGCTGAGGCAGGAGAATCGCTTGAACCCGGGAGGTGGAGGTTGCAGTGAGCGGAGATCACACCATTGCACTCCAGCCTGGGCAACAAGAGCGACACTCCATCTCAAAATAAATAAATAAATAAATAAATAAATAAATAAATAAATAAATAAATAAAATAAAATAAAATTCAGCAACTTAGGGAATTGTGGGTGACAGGGAGGTTGAGTGGAAATGGGAAGAAGTTTTATCCACTTGGTTTAAGCTGTTTCAGAAGATGATGACACAAGTTTTATGCCACTGATCTCTATGTCTCCAGCCCAGATCTATATTCCAAACTCTTATTCTTTATTTCCAAATCTCTACTGAGCATCTCCACTGATGGCCCAAAAGCCCTGAAAATTCAATAAACATCTCCAAAATATAACCCCTCATCTCTCCATCCAGTACCATGACTTTGGGCAGCACTGCCATTTCTTCATTTGTATTTTTCCTGGGAACATGAAATTTTGTGGGGATTTAAATGATCTTATGCATTTAAGAAGCTTAGGTGTTCTGCAAATGTTAGCTCTCTCTCCCTTCTTCCCTCTCACTTCCTTCCTTTCCTTCCTTCTTCTTTCCTTTCTAAAGTAAGAAAACCCTCAATTTAGGAAAAAAGTTCATAGAATTGTCAAAGAGAATGTGCTGGCAATTAAGGTAGAAAAATGTTCTTTAGACAGATAAACCAAGTGTGAGAGCCTTGAGAGGAAAGTGACACTCAGAATTGATACCTTTTACCACTTTGTCATTGACCGAGACTCAAGTGAGAGGCAAGATGAGTCAGGCGATGATGTGGGTGTGTAGTGAGAAGCAGACTGGGCTCTTGACTCTCTTGCCACCAGCAACAAGGCACTTCAGGTCAGAACAACCTGGAGGCAATTATGCAGCTTAGGACTGTAGCCTGGCTGAAGGAAATAGAGTTGTCTGAGGTCATTTAAATCGAAGAAAAAAAAAAAAAAAGCTTTCCTTGAGTTTCTGTTTTTCTTACACTTGAAAATTACTGAAGACTAGCAGACCCATCCATCAGCCCCGGATGAACACAACTACATCCATCCTCCCATTATCTACCGAACTGTGTCATTGGAAAAAAGCTCATAAAACATGTGAAGGCAGAACATAATAACTTAAGAGGTTGTCAGAAGGCTAAGAATATCGAGGCCCAGCAGCATACCAAGAAAAGCGAAAGATCATTTGTGTGGAAAAGTTTGTGGTTTTGAAGCAGAGGGAGGGAGGGAGACGGAGGGAGAAAGAGGAAGACAGCAGGAGAAAGAGGAAATGCAGTTGGAATGGGACTTTGCTTATAACAGTGAGTCACCACTGTCTTTAGAGGGCAGGCCTAAAAGTGTGTTCTAAAACTGGGCACCTGCCATATGCAAGACACCATATGCTAAATGTGGGGATTCAAAGATGTTTAAGACGTAATGCTGTCTTCTGACATGACTGTTACCTGTCTTGGATCAAATAGAGGTGGGTTCAAGTCGCAGCTCCATCACTTACTGGCCCAGCCATTTCATCTCCCTCAGCCTCAGTTTACTGATCTGCAAAATGAGTATAATTATCCCATCTTTGTAAGAATAAGACATAACATATATACAGCTATTTGCATACTGTATACTGTCTGGTATTTAGTCAATGATCAGCAAATCTTAGTTCACTCCTGCCTCCACCCCACCTACTCCCACCCCTCATATTAACAATAGCCCTATCTATTTTCTTCACTGCCGTATTCCCAGTGCTTAAAGGAGTGCAAAGTAGCATGCAGGAGGAAGGCAGAGTGTCAAATAGTAAAGCTGCACTTTAGAAGAAATAAATGAACATATTCAGAGGAGAACAAGAATGTACAAGAAGCTGGGTGTGATGACCCTCACCTATAGTCCCAGCTACCTGTGAGGCTGAGGTGGGAGGATCCCTTGAGACCAGGAGTTCAAGACTGCAGTGAGCTATAATCGAGCCTGCAAATAGCAACTGCACTCTGGCCTGGGAAACAGAGCAAAATCAGGTCTCTAATACATAAATAAGTAAAATATAGAAAAAAAAATTTAAGAAACTGGGTCTTGCTGTCTCCCAGGATGGAGTACAGTGGTGTGATTGCAGCTCACTGCAGCCTCAAACTCCTGGGCTCAAGCAATCCTCCCGCCTCAGCCTCCTAAGTAGCTGGGACTCCAGGCCCATGCCACCATACCTGGCTGATTTTTTAATTTTTATATTGTGTAGAGTTGGAGTTTCACTCTGTGGCCCAGGCTACTCTTGAACTCCTGGTCTCAACAGATCTTCCCACCTTCACCTCCCAAAGTGCTGAGATTACGGGCATGAGCCACTGCACCTGGCCTGAATAAAAGTTTAACAATAAATAAGTAAATTAGAAAGTACAAGAAGAATGGAGAATGGATTTAAAATTTTACCACTTAGGGGACTGTTGAAGAAACCCCACATTTAATCCAGAAAAGAGAGTATTCAGGGGTTGGCTAGAAGGGAACTGATGCCTGTACTCATCTGTCTGGAAGACTGTTGTGTGGACGGGCAATGAGCCTTGATGAGTCTGGACTTGTAGACAGATTTCAGCCTGGGGGAAGAAAGCACCATCCGCGGGCAGGGCTGTCAAGGTGCAGGGAGGCAGTGTAGTGTGCTGGTGAGGAGTGAGAATGTGGGCTAAATGGTTTCAGGTGGGGTTTCTGGGTGAGAGAGCTCAAGTGCAGCATGCTGGGGAGGGGAGAGAGGATCTTTACCCCTTTCAACCCTAAAGCCTTTGATTTTGAGAATCCTGCTACATTAGGAACAGTTGTCTAGAGAGGCCAATGTTTGAAACCTGTGGCTTATTCCAAGCCTCTCTATTCCCTGCTTCCTCAATAATGTTGTTCAAGATAATAATACCGCCATTTAACTAAGGCCCTATGTTGGTCTGCTTGTAGTTTCTCAGGTATTCTGTCACTCTCCCTGCTTCTTGACCTCACTCAAACTATTCCTTCTCCTTTGATTGCCATTTCACTCATCCCAAACTGTCTTTCCAAGTTATGCTCATTGCTCCATGGTCCAGCTTAAATCTATTATCTTCTCAGGAACTTTCCTAGATGCCAATTATACAATCAGCACCTTTCCTTTCATATTTCCACAGTATTTTCTCTTTTTGGTGTATCAGGGATCTCATGGGTCTAACTCTTCCATACCACATTATGAGCCCCTGACCTCTCACAGAGTCCTAGTGTTATTTATTCTCATCTCCTCCCACCCCTAAGAAAAATAGAGGGTCCTCAGTATTTGATTAATTGCTTGAATATGGCAAGTGATTACATACTTTTTCCCCTTTCAAAACAAACAAAAAACAAGCAAGCTGCTATGGTTTGAATGTTTTTGTCTCCCTTCACAATTCATGTTGAAATTTAATCCTCAAAGCAGTGTATTGGGAGATGTGACCTTCGGGAGGTGATTGAGTCATAAGGGCTCTGCCCTCATGAATGGAATTAGATGCCATTTAAAAAGGCTTTGACAGAGGGAGTTGACCCCTCTTCTTACCCTTCCATCTTCTGCCGTGTGAGGACACAGCATTCCCCACAAGAGAACATGGCATTCAAGGCACCATTTTGAAAGCAAGGAGCAGCTCATCAGATGTTGATACCTTGATCTTGGACGTCTCAGCCTCAAGAACTGTGAGAAATAAATTTATATTCTTTGTAAATTTCCCAGTCTGTTATATTCTTTTATAGCAGCACAGAATAGGCTAAGACACAAGCAAAATCAATTTGCATCAGTTTCTGTCTGGTTTCTTCATATTTTGGGTGCATGAGAAAGAGAGCAATGCAACCATTTCCTACATCATGAACGACAGTGGGACAATGCTTAATTCATAGCCTTAGGTCCCCAAATATCATTTTTACCCTTAGGTTCACTGTAACCCCAAACAGATCTGCAGTAGTGAGGTTGGCTAAGGTTTGTTCCCTTCCCCCTTCTTTCATTTCACATCTCCTGTAAATGCAGATTTAGTGCTTATGTGTTCTTCCAGGCACGTAAGGCCCTTCCAGGCACATGTCTTAATTCAATCCCTTAATGTTCAAAGGATAAATTTAACCCTGCACTCTCCAGGCAGCATAAGAATTGGCAAAGCACAGGAATTTACCCCTTGTAGCCACTTCTAATAGTTACACCTCAAGGTCCTGCCAAAGGTTACAACCATGAGGTTTTCCACATTCTAGTCATTATAAGAGCCTGATTTAAGAAAAATCAAGTTAATGGAGCAATGAATAAAAATATCTTATTTCTTCATTCATCTACATATTATGAATTTTATCACTGGATCAAACTAGGTCATGAAATAACTGTGCTCTTAGACCAATAAGTTGGATGCCCATAGATTCACTTTTGCTGAACAGTTGCCCAAGGGTAGGCAATTGTTCTCCACCGTGGAATATCATGAAAAGCAGCCCTGGGCAAAATCCTATGGTAGCTTTTATGGAGTATCGTTTAGGACCTTCTTCCACACTGCATACAACAAGGCTTTCTGATGAGGAGTCATGGGAGTATTTCCCATGGTGCCAGGTCTTTCCAACAGGAAAAGCAGTGCATCTTCTAGAGCAACCGGATTGGTTTTACTTCACAGACTCAATGAGTTCTATAAAGGCTAGAGACTCCTCTTTGGTCACTAAGAAGGTCTCAGATCTCTACGGATCCTTTTTGTCATGAGGTAGAAAACTTTTTCTACTACTCTTTTATTTTTTTAATTTATTTTTTATTTTTTCATATCAAAGATTTTTGCAAAATCTATGACTCTTTAGATTAAGGATCTGGGGCCTGTAAACTAAAATGATAAAATACAGATTAACAGGAGAAAGGTTTTTTCACATGCATATGAGTTAACAAAAGAAGTAACTAAAGTAACTAGTTCATTAAAGTTAAAGCTGGAGTGAGGAGGAATTGGGCAGAAAAGGCTCCTATGGGAAGAAAAATCGTTTTCTTAAGAACGAAATAGGTTTTTTAGGAGAACAAGAGAGAGAAAGTGTGTGACAATGTTTGTTTATGTAGGCACTTACAAGTGGTCTTTCTGTCTTTCTCAGGGCCATAAAACTGGGGGATTTATGGGAGGTATATTTCAGTTCTTACTTCTGAAAGTAGACCCTCCCTGAAGAGAGAATTTATGGCAGCCTCATTTCCCAGAAGTTGCTGATTTTAATCAGATAAAGAAAGCTCCAAGAAAACTTATTTCTGCATCTGTTGAATTTCAAACATCTTCAGCTTAAAATAATCTTCATACCAGCTCTGGGGTTCCAAGTGGATCCTCACGCCTCACCCACTCATCCCAGTCTTCCTTTGCTAGTCACTCTCCAGCCTTATTTTCCCTTTGCCTGGATTCCCTCCACTATTTTTGTCTTTTGAGTCATATGTATTTTTGTAAGTAGCATACAACCTTTCTGGTAAAAAGAACAAATGCTACATTTCAGAAATTAGAGGATGCCTTAAATGGTTTCTAATAGTTTCTTTTCTTTCCTTTTTTTCTTTTTCTTTTTTTTCTTTTTGAGACAGAGTCTGGCTCTATTGCCCAGGCTGGAAGGCAGTGGTGTGATCTCAGCTCACTGCAACCTCTGCCTTCTGGGTTCAAGTGGTTCTCCCACCTCAGCCTCCCCAGTAGCTGGGACTACAGGTGCGCACCACCATGCCAGGCTAATTTTTGTATTTTTAGTACAGACAGTGCTTTGCCATGTTGCCCAGGCTGGTCTCAAACTCTTGGCCTCAAGCAATCTACCCACCTTGGCCTCCCAAAGTGCTGGGATTACAGGCAAGAGCCACCATGCCCAGCCACTAATGGTTTCTTAATATGTACATTTAACTTTCTTAAATAGATTATCATCAAAACAAGAGGGGAGCCATATATATATATATTCACTTCTTTTATGTCTCTCATATGTCAGTTCAGGTTCTCTGAGAAGCCAATGTCAAGAGAGAATGAGATGTGCAGGAGGTTTATTCAGGAAACACTACAAAGGACACAGTGAGAGGAGCAGGAGCAAGTGGGGAGGGCCCTCAGTCTCTGGTGCAGGTCTGACACCTATGAAAGGAGAGAGGGAAGGAAGGAGGCAACACTGGGTGAAAGGAGCCCCTGACTACAGGGAGCTCTGGAAAAATGTTGGCCAGGCCAGTGGGGAGCCCCAGAGCATGGTTTCTCACCAGAGAAGTCTACACTGAACGGGGATGGCCAGGCCACAGTCCCCCTGCCATGCCTACGTCACTGGCTGGGAGCAGTCCAGGAAAGCATGGCTGCAGCACGAAGGCTTGGATAGACTAAATGCGTATGACTGAAGGCCATCAACCAGCGACCTCCCCATGGCAGGTCCTCTTGAGGAGATCTGAGCTGCACACCGCAGTGGCTGCCACCCCCACGGAGCCTCCTAACTCAACACACTCCAACTCGGAAGTCACTTCAAGCAGTGCCCAAGCGTCCCACCTTTCAGTTTCCCCTCAGCATCAAGACTGAGTTGTTTTGTACACTGTTCTTTTAAGATACTGTGTACCATAGGGGTCCCCAATTCCTGGGCTACTGGTCTGTGGCCTGTTAGGAAACAGGCCACACCCAGGAGGTGAGCAGAGGGTGAGTGAGCATTAACGCCTGAGCCCTGCCTCCTGTCAAATTGGTGGTGGCACTGGATTCTTATACGAGCGTGAACTGTGAACTGCGTATGTGAGGGATCTAGGTTGCATGCTCCTGATGAGAATCTAATATCTGATAATATGAGGTGGAACAGTTTCATCTCAAAACCATCCTACCCACCATCTGTGGAAAAATCGTCTTCCATGAAACTGGTCCCTGGTGCCAAAAAGGTTGGGTACCACTGGTGTACCATTTTCTGGGTACATTGATGCCTTCTCCAGGAAATGACTGCCTCAAGACAGTGGTTAGGAGTCTGCAGCCAGACTGCCTGGGTTCATAGCCTGGACTTTACCACCCACTAGCTGTAGGAACATGGGCAAAGTACTGAACTTGGTGTCTCAATTTCCTAATTTATAAAGTTGACTGGGCATGGTGGCTTATGCCTGTAATTCCAACAGTTTGGGAGGGAAAAGCGATGGATCATTTGAGGTCAGGAGTTCGAGACCAGCCTGGCCAACATGGCAAAACCCCGTCTCTACTAAAAATTAAAAATATCATCCAGGCATGGTGGTGGTCCTTGTAATCACAGCTACTGGGGAAGCTGAGGCAGGAGAATCTCTTGAACCAGGGAGGCGGAGGTTGCAGTGAGCCAAGATTGTGCCACTGCACTCCAGTCTGGGGGACAGAGTGAGGCTACACCTCAAAAGAAAAAAAACAAAGCACAGAAGCACTTAGTATAGAGCTTTGGTAATAAGTTCTCAGTCAATGTTAACATGATGTATCTCCTGTTAACACTTTTGCCTTTGCAATTTTGCCTTTCAACTTGAGTATCACATTTGCAAACTTCAAGTATGCATTTCATACAGACCAGCCAAGGGCTTTCAGGAACTCTTCAGACCATTTCATGCAGGCTAGTGATTATTCTGCCTTGCTTTGGAGTCCAACATATAATTGTTAGCATAACTCCTAACATGTGAAAAGAACTTGAAAATGGTAGCATTTCTATTATGTTCACTGTTAAAACTTCGTCCCTCTCTCGGGGTTTCACTATGTTGGCCAGACTGGTCTCGAACTCCTGACCTCGTGATCCACCCGCCTCGGCCTCCCAAAGTGCTGGGATTACAGGCGTAAGCAAATGCACCCAGTCAACTACATTATAATCTCATGAGACCACCATAATATGTGAGGTTTGTTATTGACCTAAACTTCATTATCTGACACATAACTGTATATATGTTATTGGTCAATATCAGTTGTGAAATTGTCATCCCACTGGCAACGATGAAGTGTGCCCACTTCAGCACAATGTCACCAGCACTGGATTTTGTTTCACATTTAAAATTAGAAAGATAATATCTTATCTTTATCATGAATATAATTATTATAATTTCACATAAGCCTGGAATTTATAGTGATTACATTACTCATGATTACATTATTTTGTCTGTTGCCTGTTGTGTTTCATGATTCTTTTCATTTTAATGTTTTGATATATACCATATACAATAATATCATTTTGTAGTCCTGATGGCAGCTCAAAAGGCTTTTCAAGTTTTTATTATGGTCATGTAATAAAATAATTGGCCCTTAATGTAGATTTCAGTAATTATTGCATTAGCCTTCTTTAGCTTTTGCTTTTTTACTTCTAAGTTTGTATTTTTTAAACCAAACAATTTTTTCTCTGCAAGGTTTTTAAATAAAATTTGGAAGCTTTTGTTAATCTTCTCTTCTGTAGATATTAGAAATATTCTGTTATCATTCCTTTTGATATGTTATGATCTTTTTATAATCGATTCTCAGTACTTTATTTTGTTTGAAGAAATACAATTTTAATTGATTTCCCTAATATTGCCATAATTTAGTATAATGTCTCTTCTTTAACCTTGAGTGGGAAGTCTTCTCCACTGTTTGATAAGTGCTTTTAGGTAAATTATTTATGGAAAATTCTTTTATCTCTATTTCTCTCTCATATTTTGCATGAGTATCAAATTTTGGGTTTTAAAGATGGAAAAACATATTTGCTAATCAGATTTACTATTTACATTTAATAAATTAAATTGAAGAGAAAAAAAAACAAAAAACTTCGTCTCTGCCTTCACTTATTCTTTTTCATTCTTTCATTTACACAGCAAACATTTATTAAGCATCTGTGGGTTTCAGGCAATATGGTGAATACCAGAGAATCAAAGATAAATCAGACATGGTCCTTGCCCTCCACAAGTCCAAACTGTAGGAGGAGGGAAGGTACAAGAACAACAGCAAAAAAAAAAAAAAAAAAAAGTAACTATAATAAAGAGTCCAAAGTCGTGAGAATTTAGTAGAGGGCTGGATAACATGCTAAGAGGGTAGAGAGAGAAATTGCTTTCACCTGGTTTTTAAATGCCAAGCTCTAAACCCACAGGACCTGGGCAAGGGCAGGTAAGGAGCCCTTCTGTAAGGGGAAAACACTGGGCATCACATTTATACCAAGAATATTATATGTGTTACAGGAAGGTGTTGCTTTATAGCAACCTCTCAAATCGCATCATAAATATAAATGGCAGAATTACACAGAGAATCAGAAATAATAACAATGATTGCTTGAAGCCTGTCATCTGTTACTTTAAGCATTCTAGAAGCAATGTTCACCTCTGAAAGGTTGCTTTTCTGGGACAGGTGGAGAAGTGCATCAGGGCCCTTTCTTTTCTTTTGTTGCAGATCATTAGCAGAATAATTGTAGGGGGTGCCAGTGCTTAATTAAGGATGTTGACACAATCTCTCAGGGGAATGGTGCCTGCCTCCTTCTCAGCCTGAATTTGCCTCAAATCCTGTTACACTGTTGATTTGTTCATGTTCTGCCTTCACAGCCTCCACCTCACACTCCTCCCTGACTAGGCTTCTTCTGAAATAAATGCAATCCCAGGGCTCACATCACCTGTGTGTCTGTTCCTCAAAGTCTTCTCTTGGTGACTGCCATGGTTAACATTTCCAGCACCACTGACCACATTTTAATTGTCCCTATTTGGGGTCCCTTTTGTGGAAGGGCAAGAAACTCAGGGTTTTTTTCCGTCCACCATTAATAACTGTGGGAGACATCGAACTGGCCAGGGGATCTCATTTAGGCTCCCAGATTTGACTGTGACAGTTCTGACTCAATCACAGGAAAATGCAGGGAAGCCTGCAGTGTTCTGTGAGGCGAGTGTGGGCACTGGACTCTTGGTAATGCTGTCTGAAGGTCGTTTCATTGAGATGGGGAAGCTCATGGTGGGATGAGCGGGGGAATACGAATTCAGTATGGAAACGTTTGGGGTCCTTTTAAATCATCCCAAGTAGAGGTAAGGAGTAGGCAGTTAGATATCTAAATATGAAGTCATGAAAAAGGTTAAAGTTATTGTAGCTAATATTTAGAGAAAGAGAGAAATTTGGAAACCTTTAGGACATAGGTCTTAACTTAAATCCATGGGGCTGGGTAAGGACATAAATGTTTATAGAGAAGAAAAACCCCAGGACCATCTAAAGTCAGGGAATAGAAGAAGACCCAGTTAAAGAAGATTAACAAGGAGTGGCCAGCGAAATAGAAAATCTAGGAGAACCTGGAGTCCTGGAAGCCAAAAGAAAGCAACATTTCTAGAAGGAAGAATGATTAACTGGCTGATAGGTCAAGCAAGGTGGGGGCTGAGAATTGACCATTGGATTTAGCAACATGGAAGTTGACAAGAGCAACTTCAGGTAAGTTTTCTCTGGCTTCTGGGCCTACATTTCTGACGTTCTAACCTCCTGGATTCCAGCCCTTTGCCTACCCTGACCTCTGCTTCCTCCTCCTAGGTCTCATTCAGCTTCTCCATGCAACAAATATCCTTGAAATCTTTTGTCACTGCCTTGATCTTCTGCCTCTAGATATTACAGACATTCTTAACCATTTGGGGTCAAGGACCCTTTGAGAAACCTGTATAAATATGTGCTCTTTATCCACATACATAAAATTATACATAAATATATATACATATACTTATAAATATATATACATGATATTATGTATATAATTTCAGAGATTCATGGACTCACTAATCCCTGGTCCCAGGTTAACAAAGCCTTGCTCTAAGTTCACCAAATTAATTTCCTTCACCTCTAGCAACTCAGGTCTTGAAGCCCCAGTTTGTTAGGCCCATGCCAAAAAGCCTCCTCAGATCATTGTTCAAATTAAAGACAATTGGAGCTAAGAGCAAATAATGTTCTCACTACAAGCTCTCAGGGAGGCAAACTTAGAACAAACACCAGTAGACCTGTAACCCATTCTAAAATGTAGTAAATGTAACAGTTTCACCTATATTATACCTTCTTAGCCCAACTTCAGATCTGATTTTTTTTCTCACCATCATAGGTGGTTGGACGAGGGACAGCCAAGTCCTCTAGGCAAGGATCTAAATTCAAAATCTGTGGGGACTAGGCATGTAACGAAAGGGGCTGGAATGCATGGAAAACCACCAGTAATCAGGTCTACAGTGAAAAGGTAAAGGGGAGAGAACACACGCTTTAAAAAGAGCTGCTATTACTCTGCTTCAGCAAATTGCTGATATGCAAGAATTTCAGCTCAGCATTGCTAGAATTTCTGATTCTTCAAGATAATCCAGAATCTTGCCTTTCATACAGGCTAACCAAAATATATAAGCAGCAGCTTGCCTATGGTTAGAAGACCTAACCTATGTCAAGTCAGAGGGAAGACTAAAGTATGTTTATGGATTAATTTCAGTATAGTGTCCCCTTTAAAACTCTTTTTATCATTTCAACAAATTGTATTTTCCAAAGACAAACAAAGCAGTATTTCCAGTCCCATATATTTTTTCAAAATCTTGACATTCACATCAAGTAAACTGGGAACCTGGGAAGTCTTTGTAACTACCTTGACAAATAGAATGTGGCCGATGCGGTGCTGCCCAACTTCTAAGATCAGGTCCTACATAGTGATATGGTTTCTACCTAATTCTTTCTCACTCAGGACGCTCACCCTTGGAACCCAGACCCCACACTGGAAGGAAGCCTAAACTAACCTATGCAGAGATCACAGGGAAATGTTTAAGTGGAGAGGAACTGAGGTCCCCCAAACAGCATCAATCCCCAAACATGTATGAGAAAGAACCTTCAAATGATTCTAAGCCCTGAGCCTTTGAGCCTTGCAACTAAGACCTCAGATATCACGGAGCAGAGACAAGCTGTTTCTGCCGTGCCTTGTCCAAATTCTTGACCTGCAGACTCTGAGAGCATAATAATGGCTACTTTTTGCTATTAGGTTAAAGTGATTTGTTAGGCAGCCATAGTAACTGAATTTCCATTCACAAATATGGAAGTGCTTCAGCAAATTCATCTGTGGAACACATCTTTTAGAAAGATCTTTTCTGTGTGGGATCTTTTTAGATTACTATTTTCTTTGGCTGGTGTCCTTACTGAGTCTCCTGTGGCTCTGATTTCCGGGCCTCTCCAGGACTGCCACGTTCACTTTGACGGATGCCCTGATTGTTCTTCATGTGAGCACGGCTGGCTCTGGGCCACCTTCGGCTCCTCTCTGCTTTCCCAGGGACCTCTCTCATCACGCACCGAAGCCGACTCCCAACCGTCTCTATAAATAAGTCTGTCCTGCCTAGCCAAGTCATATTTGCATTCTTTATTTAGCCAAGTCATATTTGCATTATTTTTTAGTGAGTGAAAAATTACTTTTATTTTTATAATGTAGACTTAAGTTTCAAACTAAATGCTGTATTTTTGTTGTACTGCCTTCCTCCACTTTGTCCATCAGAGCCACAGCAGAAGCAGTACATTCTCTGGGAAACGTGACCTAACGCAACCTTCTCCAGACACAGTTCAAGATCTTCTGCCCATAGCAAACAGTGCAGCGCAGATCAATGTGGCAGTCAGGAGGGTCAAGGGCTGGCACCTTGAAGTCGGACAGGCCTGTCTGTGAATCTTGATGTGCCATTTGATTATAAGCTAACTGACTATAGACAAGCTGGTTCCCCACATCTATCAAACATGGATAAGAATGCCTGTCTCTTGGTATGTTGTCGGGGGATGGGTAGATAAGTCACAGAAAGTGTTATCCCAATACTTGGCACATAGGTAGAGCCTGGTAGAGAAAATCATGACTACCATCAACACCACTTACAATAAAAACAACACAACCTCCACCACCACTACCACCCATACTACCTCTACCACTATTTTCATCTTTATCACCACTTCCACCTGCACCACCACCTCCTGTGCCATCCCACATGGCGTTCATCCATTCACGTACTTGGCTCACCTACTGCAGGAAGCACAACTCAAAGGCAGGGAAAGTGACTCTGTATTTTTGTATCCACAGTGCTGCTTACTAAGTTCTGAAAGTAGTAGTAGACACAAATATTTTGTGGAATAAGTGAATGAATGAACATACCCAATATTTTAAAATCACCTTTAGCTCTATATAATTTTATGACAAGGATATGACCAGCACAAGTTGAGTGTCTACGATGTAAAGGGTGCTGTGCAAGCACTTTCTCTAGAATATCATGTTTAACCTTTCACCTTACCTCCTAGTCCCTGCCCCACCCCCACCCCCACCCCCCTGCAACCTGTCTCTATTAACCCTCTTCTCACAATCTCACCCTTGCAGGTCCACCCCAGGCTGAGCAAAATTACTATCTACTGCTCAGGGTTGTCCTTTCCCTGTGTTCTTAAGTTCATCTGTGTTCTTGGTGCCTTAAGAATGATTTGTGCTAAGTTTAGATTGTACTCATGAAAACTCATGGTTCTTAAAGTGTGGTCCCTGGACTAGCACCATCAGAATCAACTGGAAACTTAGAATTGCAAACCCACGCCCCACCTCCAACCTGAGTGCAGCCCAGTGCTCAGGGTTCTAACAAGTTCTGCAGGTGATTCTGATGCTCACTCAAGTTTGAGAACATTGATATAAACTATATATAATTAAATAGTTATATAAAAATGGTGAATGAAAAGTATTCAACTTAAACCATTGTAGTGAGGATCTGAAGCTATTTGATATTCCTCAGATAAAGGTTTTTTGATATTCCTAAGATAAAGGGTTTATAAACAATAAAAGTATCATAAACCTTTATAATACCTAAAAAAGGTATTATAAACAACAATGAATTGGCAAGGGCAGGGGCAGCATGAGCAGTGGAAAGAGGCGGAAAAGCAGGGTCAGAAATGACCTTCCAAGCAGCCCTCAGCTCTGATGGTTTTTCTTTTAGCTAGTTAGGGAGGTTTATAAAAGACTCCAACACTACAGCAGAATGGTGCTTTTCTTTTTCTTTTTATAAATTGTATACTAACAAATGATCATTGTATAGAGCAGTGATTTTTTAATGAAATTTCACATGGAGTCATACACAATGAGGAAACACAGAACAGCTCCGACTGAGGGGCTGGGGTGCCCTGACCCTACTGCAGTGGCCCCTGAGTCACTTAGAGAAACCATATACTTAGCTTCGTTGTAGCTGTGATTCTATAAAGTGGATTAACAGAGCTGCGGGTCATGTTTTAGCCTCATGCCAGGGCAAGACCACTTAAAGCTTCCAGTGAGGGATGGGAGAATGCTAATAAAATAGGAGGGTGGCCCAGGTGAGATCAGGGGCACCATTAACACAGACTATACAGCAACCTAGTCAGTGTAGCAAGCCATGCCCAGTGGGAGCAGGAGCAAGATCAAGGACTAGGCTAGCTTAAACTGACTGAAATGCAAAGGTGCATGGGGATGAGTGAAGGACAGAGTCCATCGGCAAATTTAGACCCCAGGAGGCAGAAGCTGACAAGGAGACAAGGCACCAGAATGAATGTGGGCACTTGGACAGCTTGGATGACTTTCTCTGGATGGCTTTCCATTATGGAGGGCACTTTGGGAACACGTTACAGTTTATGATAGGTATGCGTGTAGGGGTGTGTGCATGCGTGTGTGTGTATGTTTGTAACTAATTATGCTTTCTATTCCTTAGAGATTTCAGTCATCCTCAAGAAGCCATTTTGTTATAAGACGTACCATAGTAACATACCATGACGTTACCCCTCTACCTCTGCTTTTTCTGGAAGTCCTTTCCCTCCTTCTAGAATATTCATTTCAGGTGTCATCTCCTCCTGGGTTGGTTGACTCTTCCCTTTGTTCCTATTGCATGCATTCCTGCACTGTATCAAATTGTTTACAGATTTGTCTCCTTCTGGAGTCTATGAGCTCTTAACAGATGTTCATAGATGCATAACAAGTGTTGAAGAAATGCTTGTTAAATGACGGTTGTCAGTCATTGACATGGGGAGGAAGGTATCTTACCTGCATGAGCCCAGCAGGCACTGGAGGTCAGTCCTTGTCTTAATCCATATGTGTTGCTATAAAAGAATACCTGAGGCTGGATAATTTATATAGAAATCAGGTTTATTTAGCCCACAATTCTGCCATCTGGAAGGTTGGCCATCTTGTGAGGGCCTCAGGCTGCTTCCCCTCCTAGGGAAAGGTGAAAGGCAGAAGGGAGTCTGCGAATGCAGAAATCACATGGCAAGGAAGAGAGTTAGGGGAGGAGGAAGGTGCCAGGCTCTTTTGAAGAGCCAGCTCTCTTCAGAACTAGGAGATCAAGAACTCACTCACTCCTGCTCAGGGAAAGCATTCATCTATTGATGACAGATCTGCCTCCATGATCCAGACATCTCTCATTAAGCCTTTCCTCCAACATTGGGATCAAATTTCAACATGAGGTTTGTAGGGACAAACATCCAAACCATAGTGGTCTGGTTACCGGGGCTCAGAGTGGCAGCTCAGCTTGATGTCACCCTTTACAACTGGGGCAGAACAGGGCCTGGCCCTGCTGCAGGGAGGTGGGGGGGGGGGCACATGCACAGTAGGTTCCTGATTTTCTTCTCCTCCTTCCAGGGAGCAGCCAGAGTCACAGATTCCCAGAGCCCAGGACGGGGCAGCAGCCAGTTGGTAATACAACTTCCTGCGTAAGGAAAAACGTGGCTAAACCAGCCCCAAGTTCACTGCCCCAGCCTCAGAATATCAAATCTTAGTAGCTACAAGTTTGCTGTAGGCCTTGGAGTTTTCTGCCCAGTTGTTTTATCTCATGGGTAATTTAACCTGACTCTCACTGCCAGGACTCTTAGAAGGAAGGAGGGGATTGAGGCGGAAATCAACTGC
>NW_012106953.1:544257-545307 GCF_000951045.1 Mandrillus leucophaeus | reverse complement strand
CCACCAGGCCCCACATCACTGCAGGGATTCAAGTCAGTCTAGAAAGGCTGTTACAGAGAAGAGGATTATACAGATCCAGTAAAAAAAAAAAAAAAAAAAAAACAAAAAAACAACTCATCCATGAGATGTTGAATTCATGCAAAATAAGATCATAGGGACCCTTTGTCCCAGGGGCTCCTTGCAAAGCAAACAGACCTCCAGAAGAAGTTTCTCGTTTTTTGCCTCATCTCCTGTGGCTGGCCTGACCCTTCCTAAGCTCTCCAGGGAGTCAAAGGTCATGGGGTGAGGGGAGCAGATGGTGACCCAGATCTGACGTGCTGGGAAGGAATTTCTTGTTTTCTTGTCCCAAAGGGCTTCCTCTTCCCCACTGAGACCCGAACCAGAGGAAATTAGGTCAAATAGCAGCAAGAAGTGATTTCCATTGGAGAAAAGGGAATTTCAGACCAAAAAAATGAGGACTTTCTAGAGCTCAGTTCACCTGGTATGGGGGAGCTTTCATTTCTGTTTTAGGAAGACACGTGCAATACTTGAAGGCGAATTAGACCAGAAGTCAGGAAAAGTGGGTTCTAGATCTGGTTCTACCACCTGCTAGCTGTGCAACTTTAGATTACACAAGCCACTGAACCTCCCAAGGACTCAGTTTCCTCATCTATGAAATGGAGAAAATATGTCTTGTTTAGTCTGTTTAACGAAGTGGTCAAGATGATGATCAAACAAGAAAAAAATGTGCACTGAAGTTATTTGTGGATATCTGTTACAAACAAAACAGATTTTTCAAGCGCTTTGAATCACTCAAAGAAAATGTGTTATTAAAAACAGATGATAATAAATCTGGTAGCAGGAAGCAAAAGCCACTCTGAGCAATAGCAGTTTGGTTGCCTAGTCACAGTCTGGCCTTGCTGTTTTGCTTGGTGCTGGCTACCGATTCTCGACTCACAACACTGGCTTGTAACTCTGTGTAGGACCCAGGAAAAGCGGCCCCTTCACAACTATGAGGTTGGTGCAAATGTAATTGTGGCTTTTGCCATTGAAAGTAATGGCAATTACTTT
>NW_012106953.1:519887-543332 GCF_000951045.1 Mandrillus leucophaeus | reverse complement strand
TAGACAGGAAACATATTCTCTTTCGTCTGGATATATATTAAGAACTTTGCTGGCCGGGCGTGGTGGCTCAAGCCTGTAATCCCAACACTTTGGGAGGCCAGAGATGGGTGGATCACGAGGTCAGGAGATCGAGACCATCCTGGCTAACACGGTGAAACCCCGTCTCTACTAAAAAATACAAAAAACTAGCCAGGCGAGATGGTGGGCTCCTGTAGTCACAGCTACTCAGGAGGCTGAGGCAGGAGAATGGCGTAAACCCAGGAGGCGGAACTTGCAGTGATTGGAGATATGGCCACTGCACTCCAACCTGGGTGACAGAGGGAGACTCTGTCTCAAAAAAAAAAAAAAAAAAAAAAAAGAACTTTGCCATGCCTTTAAAAATGAATAAATGACTACAATTAGGTTTAATTTTTATAAAGTTGGCATTTTTAACATTTACTAAAATGTTCCTAATAAATTCTCAGTAATTGTCACATTTGGATGATAGAGAACAAGTCTCCTAACCCACATGTTACCCCTTAGCCTGGTAGGATTAGGGCAATCAAGGACAAAGACGGGAGTGAAATTGAGAGGGTAAGACCCAGGACTCAGCTCTGAAACCACCTTCCTCCTGGCCTGTGTAGACCTAAGCCTGGGTTTTCTTAGCAGCTGGAAGTAGTAGTTGCTATGGCAACGGCACTGCAGGCTCTGAGCCGAGACTCACCCACGGCCTGCTAACCAGGATGGTCATGCACCAGCCAGAACCCTGGAAGGCCTTCAGGCCTGCAAGCCATCCTCAGATATCTTGCTGTAGAACAGCCTAGAGCCAGGCTCTCTCTGGCTTTTTGAGCCAAGAAGCTGATTGTGTATGTTTGAGAGAAGTGGGAGATTGAAGAGGTTGCACACAAAATCAGCAACCTTCAGTTCCTGCCTTTCCAGTGGGCTCTAGGGAGGCTGATAATCTTGAATGTGGGCTTGGCATGTTCCTCGATGCCAATGTCTGTTCCAAGGAATAGACAGTGTCTGTCTGTCAGCACAGGCTGAGCTCTGCTCCTCAATCCTTTCACCCCACCAGGCCCCACATCACTGCAGGGATTCAAGTCAGTCTAGAAAGGCTGTTACAGAGAAGAGGATTATACAGATCCAGTAAAAAAAAAAAAAAAAAAAAACAAAAAAACAACTCATCCATGAGATGTTGAATTCATGCAAAATAAGATCATAGGGACCCTTTGTCCCAGGGGCTCCTTGCAAAGCAAACAGACCTCCAGAAGAAGTTTCTCGTTTTTTGCCTCATCTCCTGTGGCTGGCCTGACCCTTCCTAAGCTCTCCAGGGAGTCAAAGGTCATGGGGTGAGGGGAGCAGATGGTGACCCAGATCTGACGTGCTGGGAAGGAATTTCTTGTTTTCTTGTCCCAAAGGGCTTCCTCTTCCCCACTGAGACCCGAACCAGAGGAAATTAGGTCAAATAGCAGCAAGAAGTGATTTCCATTGGAGAAAAGGGAATTTCAGACCAAAAAAATGAGGACTTTCTAGAGCTCAGTTCACCTGGTATGGGGGAGCTTTCATTTCTGTTTTAGGAAGACACGTGCAATACTTGAAGGCGAATTAGACCAGAAGTCAGGAAAAGTGGGTTCTAGATCTGGTTCTACCACCTGCTAGCTGTGCAACTTTAGATTACACAAGCCACTGAACCTCCCAAGGACTCAGTTTCCTCATCTATGAAATGGAGAAAATATGTCTTGTTTAGTCTGTTTAACGAAGTGGTCAAGATGATGATCAAACAAGAAAAAAATGTGCACTGAAGTTATTTGTGGATATCTGTTACAAACAAAACAGATTTTTCAAGCGCTTTGAATCACTCAAAGAAAATGTGTTATTAAAAACAGATGATAATAAATCTGGTAGCAGGAAGCAAAAGCCACTCTGAGCAATAGCAGTTTGGTTGCCTAGTCACAGTCTGGCCTTGCTGTTTTGCTTGGTGCTGGCTACCGATTCTCGACTCACAACACTGGCTTGTAACTCTGTGTAGGACCCAGGAAAAGCGGCCCCTTCACAACTATGAGGTTGGTGCAAATGTAATTGTGGCTTTTGCCATTGAAAGTAATGGCAATTACTTTCGCACCAACTTAATAATTCATCGAGATAATTCAAGCCAACTGCTTTCCACCTACGGACAAAGTCAAGTTGAATTTTAGGCAGAATTGAATTGGCAGGTCGAGTATCAGCCAGGAAGCCTTGTTTGAAACAGCCCCAGTGTCATAGAAAAGCCTGGAACCTGGTAGCTGGAGCCACAGATGCTTAAAAGTTTTTTTTATTTGTTACCATTCTTTTTTAATTTTTAAAATAATTTCAACTTTTAGTTTAGATTCTGGGGGTACATGTGCAGGTTTGTTACCTGAGTATACTGCATGATGCTGAGGTTTGGGATGGTTTGATCCCATCACTCGGAAAGTGAGTATAGTACCCAACAGTTAGTTTTTCAGCCCTTGCCCCACCTCCCTCCCCACGCTAGTAGTCCCCAGTGTCTATTGTTGCCTTCTTTATGTCTATGAGTATGCCTTGTTTAGCTCCCACTTATAAGTAAAAACGTGTGGTATTTGGGTTTCTGTTCCTGAGTTAATTTGCTTAGGATTATGGCCTCCGGCTGCATCCATGCTGCTGCAAGGGACATGATTCCATTCTTTTTATTAAATTTTATTTTATTTTAAGTTCCAGGATGTGCAGGATGTGCAGGTTTGTTACAGAGGTAAACGTGTGCCATCACCTAGGTAATAAGCTATTTTTCCTAATGCTCCTCCTCCCCACTCTCCATCCCCTGACAGGCCCCAGTGTGTGTTGTTCCCCTCCCTTTGTTCGTGTGTTCTCATTGTCCAGCTCCCACTTATAAGTGAGAACATTTGTTGTTTGATTTTCTGTCCCTCTATTATTTTGCTGAGGATAATGGTTTCATGCTCCACCCATGTCCCTGCAAAGGACATGATCTCATTCCTTTTTATGGCTGCATAGTATTCCATGGTGTATATGTACCACATTTTTTTATCCAGTTGGTTTCATTGTTTTTATGGCTGCATAGTATTCCATGGTATATATGTACCACATTTTCTTTATCCAATCCATTGTTGATGGACACTTAAGTTGATTCCATGTCTTCACTATTGTGAATAGTGGAGCCACAGATTTAAAGGCAGTCATTCTAAGGACACAGTGTAGAAGAAACTGATGACTTCTCATGGCCTAATAGTCATTGTTGTGGCAATAATAGTTTGTTACTATTAGAATTGCTTGTTGACTGCTTATTACATGCCAGGCACTGTGAAAAGTTCTTTTACCTCTTTTAATTCTCTGAAAAGCCTATGAAGTAGCTATTGCTATTTTACTTATGAAAAAATAAAAACAAAAAACCAGAGCTTAGACTGATTCTGGGCCGTAACATGCCCAGAGTCACACGGGTGACAGAACTGGAAATCAAATCCAGGTACATGTGATCCTAAAACTGAGCTGTTAGTAAGTGTGCCAGTGTTCCCCAGCCTGTACCAGCCACTAGAATCACCTGCAAGGCTTGCTACCCCAACACTTTCTGGGCTCCGCACCGACAGTATTTGATTCACTTGGTCTTGGGTGGCCCTGGGAATGTGCATTTCTAACAAGTCCTCAGGTAATGGTGCTGCTGCTGCTGGCCCCAGAAGACACAGTGGAAAACCAGCGAGCTGTGCCATACCACCACCTGTACAGCCAAGGAGCACTGGAGCTGGCCATGCTGGCCAGGCAAGAAACCCCACCTGGTGCCTTCACTGGCTGCTGAAAGGCCCACCTGTCCTCAGCATCCCTCTCAGAAGTGGGCTTCTTTATTCAGGAGTCTTACCTAAGCTAGATGGCAAACATACGGGTTTTCATCTTTTTAGACAATGATTTGCCAGCTTTCTCTCAGTTCCCTATCCCCCGAATTCATTATCTGTTCAAAACATTTATCAATCTCAGAAGTCTTACAGAATCTCAGAATTGGAAGGGACCTTGGGGGCTTGCCTGGTGAATCCTTTCTTGGGTGCCAACAGAGCCTGATGAATAGCAAGCATCAATTATTACCGCAGAGACTGATGAATAGCAAGCTATGGCGGAAGATGATAAGTTCTAGGAGCCTGGCTGAAGGTTTTCTCAGAGGCTGTCTTCATCTTTGGTAGGCTTGCTGGCTGCTCTCTGGCTGCTCACATCAAGCTCATCCCACCCTGTGCTTGAATTTCTGCCTTAGCCTCCTGCATTGCATTGAATTTTGGCCCCCGAAGAGATATGTCCTAAGCCTTCAATAAAGGTCATAGTTATAGGACTATACTCAAAACTAATAATGTTTTAAAAGAACAGCAGAGTACTCCAAACACAAGTATTTTCTACTTTGCAGTTTTCTGAAATAACAGCTCAATTTTAGGGATCACACATACCTGGATTTGACTTCCAGCTCTCCCACCTGTGTGACTAATACTTTTTCCATAGAAAGGTCAAAAAACATCTTCAACCTTTATATGGTCTACACACACACACACACACACACACACACACACACACACGCACACGACTTTGCATATAATCCCAGGTCTTCCCCATGACTCCTTTCCCACCATCACCAGGGAAGCTTGATGTCATTGTAGACAGGCCATCCAATGCCCAGCTCACAACACTAACAATCTCATCACTGTTCACCTCTTTAGCCCACTTTAGGCCCTTTACTCCATGGCCACACCTAGGCCTTGTCATTACCTGGAACTCTTCTATGAAAGAAGCATCACAACTCCTACCTGTTAAATAATTATAATCTCTCATCCTAATCTTGCATCCTTCCTGAACTTTCACTTGCGTGCACACCCTCGCCTTTTCTTTGATCTCACCAAAATCTCACCTTCCACAACTCCTTCATTCTCCCACCTCCCCATCTATCAGCCTGTTTGTCTTTCCATTCCCCAGTATGCAGTGTTGATCCTGTGGCCCATCACTAACATTTCTTTTTAGAGATGGGATCTCACTATATTGCCCAGGCTAGTCTAAAACTCCTGGGCTCAAGCACTTCTCCTGCTTCAGCCTCCTAAGTAGCTGGGATAACAAGCACAGCCACCTCACTCAACTCTATTGCTAACTTTCGTCCTTTTTTTTTGAGACAGAGTCTGCACCCAGGCTGGAGTACAGTGGTGCAATCTCAGCTCACTGCAACCTCCACCTCCTGAGTTCAAGTGATTTTCCTGCCTCAGTCTCCCGAGTAGCTGGGAGTACAGGCACCTGCCACCATACCCGGCTGATTTTCTTTTTTTTTTTCTTCAGTAGAGACAGGGTTTCACCATGTTGACGAGGGTGGTTTCGAACTCCTGACCTCAGGTGATCCACCCACCTCAGCCTCCCAAAGTGCTTGGATTGCAGGCATGAACCACTGGGCCCAGCCAGCTTTTGTCTTAATACTTCCAACTCCTTTATGCCATTGACATGATTTTCACTGACCTGGCAAATCTTCAACTATGGATGATTTTAACCTATCTGCTTTCTTCCTTCTTAGACTTCTAAACATGGCAAGAGACTGTCACAGGCATGTGCAGACTGAGGTCATCACAAGTGGTCACAAGTTTTTTACATTTAGAAGGGCCTGAGTGCTCTCTGCCAAGCCTTTTAGAGGTCCCTGGTCAGCAGCCTGGTGCCAGGGTCACAGCTATCACCCCAAAACACTGGTGCAAATGACAAAGGGCCCCCTCTCCTGGGCTATGCATCACTCAGGGCTTAGTGCAGGGTTGCAAGTGCTTTGGAAGAACGTCTTTTGCCTTTCTGGTTCCCTTCAATAACTGTTCTAGAAATTTCCGCTGGTCATCATTTCTACTGGCAACCTTGCCTCTACTTGACAGATAAAACAAGATAATCAAGGGTGAGCTCCACAAATTTCTGGTTCCCAACCTTTAAAAACTTACCTGTATTTACATCCCCATTTGAGAACAGGTTGTCTGCCATTCTCAAGAGTCTCTTCTCCTCATTAAGACAAATCCTCCCCCCTTCCCCCGTCTTTGTGACTCCATCTCCTCCTATGTCAATCATCCTCATTCCTTTCCCTCTCTAGCCACATCTTTTTACCAGGATTTAAACATGTTTGAATCTCTTTCGTTAAAACAAACAACCCTCTGCCCAAACTTATATTCAACTTAGCCACTGCTCTACTGCCATCCTTTCCTTCAGCCAATACAATAAAATTCATATTATAAAAGTTTTCAAACCAAAATAGAAGAGTATAATATACACCCATGTACCTGATTCACCCAGATGCAATATTTTGCCACATTTCCAGACAGAGTTCTTGAAAGAGCTCCTGATACGTAAATTCTACTCTATCTTTAACCCCTGAGATGTGGGTTTCCCCTCACTGCCTTAGTGAAAGTGCACTCAGGTACCTCCATTGATCTGATGGCCACATCTAGGAGGCACTTCTCAGTTTGTAGTTTCCTGTGAGCCATTTTGCCCTTTGATTTTCGCTCCTTCCTTGCTTATACATCTTATCGCCCCCTGGTTTTCCTGCTACTCTTCAGTTTCCTGTGTGGCTTTCTGAGCTCTGCTTGTCTCCTGAATATACCATTGGATTCTATTTCTGCTCCTTTTATTCGCACTCTTCACCCAGGCCTTTCCTGACACACACCCCAAAGTTGAGTAAAACAGCACTTTACTGTTTCTAGAGCACCTATCCTACTGTATTATACTTGCTTGCCTAGTTATTGGCCTTCCACAATAAACTCTGAATAGGGCCAGGGACTCTATTTTTACTAATGTATTACCAGAACACAGCTCAACGTAGAGGGGTACCCATAGAATGATGGATGCACTCTAGTTCTTTCTTGCCAATGTCAACAGAACAAGTCCATTCCTACCCACCCAAATCACCCTCCGCCAGGGTGTGACTATGAATGCCCCCAGCATGGCTACGAGGAAGAGCAAAGAGAAAGAACTCTTGATTGTTCCTGCTAATTGGGGCACGAATAGGGAAAATTCCAGAGCCTCATGTAAGCCCAGAATTTCAAAGCCTCCCAAAATAGTAAAGCCAGTCATGTCAGAGGGATAGATTTATTCAGATAGATACTTCCCTTGTCTCTGTGAACCAAATCACAGAGGCCAAGGAGCCACCGTAAGACCTGCAAGCTGGGAGGAGGATGAAGCACCACCAAGGGTAGAGATTTTCCACAAATCCAGAGTAACTGGAGGACATTATTCTTTCACTCTCTGGATTTCGAGGCTAAGAAAACTCCCCTTAGCCCAGCAGACGTGGTCCCATGTCAGCTGGTCTCTCTGGAGGATCAGGGGTGTGGATCACTGCTCAACTGGCTGCTAAATTGTCAATATTTCCATCAATGTAGGCTGTGAGGGCCACACCAGGCTGTCTCCAGCTGATAATCAGGATCTCCAGTTGGCCCTGGGGGACATAAAACTAGAGGCCAAATGGGCAGTTACCATGTTGCAGCACATAATGAAAGTAACTGCCACTTACTGGGTACCTGCTGTGTGCCAGATTCTGTACCAGGCTCTCTGCATGTATTCAGTCCTCCAACTAGCCAGCAAAGCAGCTGTTACTCATAAGGGCTTCAACAACAACCCAAACCATCCTCATCCCATGATAGAGCTGGTGTGCCACATTCTGAAAGCACTCACATTGGCATCATCTTGTTTGATTTTTAGAGATAGGCATGGGGCATCCATCGTTCCCATTTTATAAAGAGAACACTGAGCCCTACACAGCGTCTTGTCTAGGGTCACACAGATCATACTCAGACCTGAATCTCCCTGCACTGTCTGCCTCCAAGGTTTGGGCTGCCTTTGCAGTGCAGCTGCTCAGAAAGGTGTTTGGCTGTCACTGCCACATGGCTGTGTGGGCCTGGGTCCTGTCCTGTGCAGAGGGAATGAGCCCTGGAATGATTTCATTTCTGCCACTGAGCACCTCTGCAAGACACAAACTTTCTGAGCTTTGGTTTCTTCATATGTAAATGGTGGCTGGTGACACAGGCCCCAGCTACTTTGTGGAGCTATGTGAGGATCACATGAGATGAGGTCAGTGAAGCCGTTTTTAAAAGCACGGCATCAAGACAATTGTCCAGGAGCGTTATTATTAGTAGTGACGCAGTGTTCAGAGGAAAGTCAAATCTCTTTGCTTTTAAAAGTTTTAAGATGACCTTTAAACAAGGAGCCAGCTGGGTTCTTAGTTCACAGTAGTTTAGCACACTTTAATTCAGAGGCTTTGAAAGCAGAGAGAAGTATTTGGAGGCACGGTTCCCAGAAATAGCCGGAGTGGAGAAACTGGAGCTCCCATGGGGAGTGGGGTTAGGGGGTCAGGAAGCTGGCCCAGATCTCCTCTGTCACCAGCTTCTCATCTCCAGACTCAGGAAATCCTTTCCACCCTGGGGCCGTTCCCACACTGACGTCCCACTTCCTCCTGCAGGGGCAGTGCCCTCCTCTGGCCTCTGGATCTTGAGTTGGGGGTGAGGAAGAAGATGATGGAGAGTCTGCGTGTGGCAGTGGCCCTGCCTATGGGGAAAGCAGGAGGAGGTGTGTGTGTGTGTGTGTGTGTGTGTGTGTGTGTGTGTGTGGTGGGGAGAACGCTCTCATTTTCTGATCTTCTGTTGTATTAGGCCCTGGGCTGAGTACTTCATATATTTTATATTATATAGTATATGCATGAGCCCTACAAGAAAGATAACTTTATTTCCATTTCAGAACTGAGAAAACTGAGGCTCAGGGCTGGGCCAGATGCAATGTGAGAACTAACGCACAGCCATGAAGTGCTGGGGCTGGATTTAGAACACAGTTCTAGGTGACTGCACAGTCATGACGTCCTGCTTCCCCTGAGGGTCTCTCTGTGTGTCCATTTGAGGGATGTGCAAGCCCAGTTCTGTATGTGGTGCCTGACACCCCCTTTGCTGCTAAACACTGAACATGAAAGCGTGCTCTCCACCAAGCTCAGCAGGGCTTCAGCTATTTGGAAGGACTCAAACCCACCCCTGCACACACCCACCTTCTTCAGCCTTGTGTAGGGCTCACCTCCTCCAGGAATCATTTTAATATTGACTCTATCTCATCTGGTCTCCTCCTCACATTGTATTAGCCACCTGTCATGCTGACATCCTGTACATTTGTGTCATTCAATTGTCCTCTGTAATCATTCACTAAGTGCTGGCACACAGCAGTCTTCAATTTAACTTAACCGGAGCCCTGAAAACAGCAATGGTTAAGAAATTCCCCCTACTTTCCCCACATTTAGCTAAGACTTGCTGCACACTCTTTCTCATGACTCCCTTAAGACTCTCAGTGAGGCCAGGCGCGGTGACTCACGCCTGTAATCCCAGCACTCCGGGAGGCTGAGGCAGGCAGATCATGAGGTCAGGAGATCGAGACCTCCTGGCTAACACGGTGAAACCCCATCTCTACTAAAAAATACAAAAAATTAGCCAGGCATGGTGGCGGGCGCCTGTAGTCCCAGCTACTCGGGAGGCTGAGGCAGGAGAATGGCGTGAACCCAGGAGGTGGAGCTTGCAGTGAGCCGAGATCGCGCCACTGCACTACTCCCGCCTGGGACACAGAGTGAGACTCCATCTCAAAAAAAAAAAAAAAAAAAAAAAGACTCTCAGTGAGATGAAATCTACTGAAAGGCCAGACACAGATCCTCCAACTCCCTGTTTTTTGTCTCGTGAATGATTGAGACTAGGAGTTTGTCTCTCTGAAACTAATTAGGCATAGAGATAAGCATTTCTTGTTCAGCTCACAGAGGCTCCCTTGATGGCAAAATCATCTCATCTGTAAACCACCCCACCTGTAGCCCACCTACTCCTCCCTGTAAAATCGAAGGCAAAGCCACCTTCTGCAGTTGATACGGTTTGGCTCTGTGTCCCCACCCAAATCTCATCTGGAATTGTAATCCCCACGTACAGGGGCGGGGAGGTGATTGGATCGTGAGTGTGGTTTCCCCATGCTGTTCTCGTGATAGTGACTGAGTTCTCACGAGATCTGATGGCTTTATAAGCGTTTCAAAGTTCCTCCTTCACGCTTCTCTCTCCCGCTGCCTTCTGAAGAAGGTGTCTGCCTCCCTCTCACCTTCCTCCATGATCTTAAGTTTCCTGAGGCCATCCCAGCCATATGGAACTGTGAGTCAATTAAACCTCTTTCCTTTATAAATTACCCAGTCCCTGGTACTTCTTTATAGCAGTGTGAAAACGGACTGCTACAGCAGTGCTCTGACCTTCGGTTCTGAGGTATTCTCCCTATTACAATATCTTAAATGAAGTTGATTTCTTTACTTGTTTGTTTTTTTGTCTTTGATAGAGGAGAGAGACAATAACCAAGTAAACAAAGCAGGTAATTTCTGGAGATGATAAAACAGAGTAATATGGTAGGGAGTTGAGAAGTACAAGACCTGCAGTTGGCAAGCTGGAGAGCCAGGAGGGCCGATGGTATAGTTCTGGTCTGAGAGTGAAGGCTGGAGAATCAGGAGAGTTGATGTGGGTTGCAGTCCAAGTCCAAAGGCAGAAGAAGACTGATGTCTCAGCTTGAAGGCAGCTAGGCACCACGGCGAGATAAAGCAAGGTAACAAAATGAGTAGTGAAAAGTGCAAGGAAAAGAAAGGAGGGGGAATGAAGAAAGATAATAATAATACCCCAAGGAACAAAGTTGCATAGCTGCAGTCGCCCTCTGTTCTGCCTGCACAGGGCCGCCCGGGATGTTCATAGGCTCCACATGATCTTATTTAACCCATTTCCTGTTTAGAAAAAAAAGTGCAGTTCGCTGCCAGTGCTCATTTAATTTTACATAAACACACTCTTTGAGGCTGAAGCAAATCTGACTCATTTTTCAATGTGAAAATGAAATATAAAAACTGTTCTTGGAGTTATTTCTAAACAGAACTTGTCTCTAATCCTAATGTAGCAGAAATGTATACAATGTCACATTAAGATTAGATGCAAGAGTATTCTCAAGGCAAATGGGAAATGGGTTAAAGGCCGGTGCTAAAGCCCACATGCATGTGAGAGGGTGTGGCCTTTAGAGGGGGTGTGTGACAGGTGACTGAATGTGTTTAAGATGCAACAGGCTGTGCATGATTCGAGGATGTTAAGAAACTTTAGGTTAGTGTAGCCTGTCAGGCATAATTACATCAACTCTCTTCACCATCTCTGTCATGCACACTGTCGTGTCTGCCCCAGATCCCATTCACCCACCCTCCTGCAGCGGCGTGCTGGCTGCTAACAGCTTGCAGCTGCCGCATTCTACAGAACTTTTGCTCTGTCCAGCAGAAGCCCAGGCTCAGGAAGTCCCCCCACTTGAGGCTGACAGCCAACAGTTGACTGAAGTGGGAAACCAAAGGCAGCCCTCTTGCCCTAGGGTTGGGGAAGGACAATTCTGCGGTGCAGCTGATGCTCCAGAGCCGACCTTTGCATCAAGCTGAGGACAGATTTCACCTGACATCACCTCTTTGCCCAGCCCTTTCCCATTCCCCACCCTAGTCTCTCTCCCTTATGGGTTTCACCCGAGAAGACTCCCTCATGAAATGACATGGGCCCAAATCCCTGCACTGGGCTCTGCTTCCAGGCAACCTGGCCCAAGGCACACATGTCAGTTCTTCTAACAGTGGTTCAGCCTAGTCTCTGGGAGTGTTAGTCCGCAGCCAATTCTAGAGGTCCAGAAGAAAATACAGATACATGCAAAGTTTGCAGCATGCCTCTATCTCCACCAACTCTTTCAGCCAGAGGGCAGCTGGCAGTGGAATGTGCACCATTTCCAGGGCTAAGCAGGATCCAGACCTTGCATCCCTGCCCTAGGCTTGAGCACCTGCTGTCCACCATGGCCCAGCCCTCAGTCCAGCAACACCCTCTGATATGTGGTGACCCTTTTCCCGCTAGGCTGCTCTCCAGCTCTGGTCAATAGGCTGAGTCCAGAGCCCTGAATTCCTGCATTGCATGGCCTTTTGCTGTATTAACCCCCATATCTGCTGGAACTAGAGGGTATCCCTCCCCTAAGTTCAGTCTTACCAGAGTCAATATTTTCAGCTTCTCTTTTGGTCTCTGTGGAAATATTCTTTGGGCAATGCCTTAGGTTTGTTTGCCCTCCACATTTCGGGGGTCTCTGCAGGCCAAGTTTGCAGCATGGCTTCTGGCTCTGCCATTTACTAACCCCACGACGTTGGCCATGCTTGCTTCAGCTAATAAAAGGCAGCAGGGGGGTGGGGGGTGGCTCCAACTGCACCTGCTTCAAATAGGTTAAATGAGACAATGCATGTAAAGCAGCAGTGCCTGGCACATGGAGAGAACTCAACAAGTCAACATCGGCAGGTGACTCTTCTTAGCATTGCCACTGTCTCCAGTAGCAGCAGCCACAGCTTGTGTACTGCCCCACAGAGTTCAGAAAGCACCTTCACACTGAGGATCTGACTGGACCCTCACCACAGTCTCACCAAGCAGGTGGGGTGGAGGTCTTGCTCCCCGTTGGCAGATGGGGCAGCTGTGATTGGAAGATTGCTCTGCTTGAGGTCACACAGCTGGTACACAAAATCAGATCATTCCCTTCTAGATCTTGTGTTCCACCTCACTGGCTCGCATCCAGTCTTCTGGGCCCCGGGCCATGTGTGGTTGGGGGAAAGGAGTATGTGATCATGGGAACTTGGTGTGTCTTCTTGAAAGGAGGAGTGCAGAAGAGACAGTCTGATAAGCGAATTCTGTGGCTCCTATTTCTCTCTGGGCTCTGCATCAGTTCTGTCCTCCCTTGCTTTCTCCCTCTGTCCCTCCTCTGTGCAGGCATTAACACCCACCGCATGCAGAGACAGGGCTGCAAGATGCGTATTATTTATTCATTGAGAGCACATCAGCTGATTCCTTCTCTATTTGCCTGGTGGAGGCAGGTCAGGATGTGCCACCCTGTGCCCTGTCACCTGTGCCCTGTCACTCCTGGGAGCTAGATTTGCTGGCCATACACACATCCACTCATAGAAAGCAGAAAGAGATATCCATAAATGAATGCAATGTAATTTGCAAAGAAAATGCATAGAGGGGTGGGAAATGGGAAAGAGGTGAAATCTCTTTTGCAGCCTCTGGTCACCATGGCAACAGTGGCACCTTTTTTAAAAAACAGATAACTGATCATATTAAGTCAGAGGCTTTTTTTAAAAAACACATGAAGACAAACTATATCCCAGCCTCTTCTATAATCTGGAATAGATGAGTGGAAGGGGGAGTCTACACCCCAACTCAACACACAGGTATAGAATCTTGGGGGCAAATGTGGATCTGAGCTGAGAAGCCCCTCATTTAGTCCCCTGACTCAGAGCATCCTTTGTAACCATTAGGTTGTTCTACATGCCTTCTAGGCTGGGGTTCCTATACACGATGGCTTCTTCCCTTCCAGGGTCCATTCTGTCCTTAGAAGTCTTGAAAATGGCTTCCCCTAGGGCACTGGGTAAACCTCTGAATCAAAATGAGGACTGTGGAGGTTCCACAGATTTTAAGTGTCTGTCTCTTTTTAACATCAAATCCAGTTGAAGTTGGCTATTAAGGTGAACTCTGAGTCTCTGCGCATTAGAAATTCTGCATGGTAAAAAGCTGTTTAGAATGGTGGAAAGGGGCAGTAGTCTGAGAGTCAGTTCTACCATCAGAAGCTCTATGACCTTGGACAATTCACTCTACCTCTCTGGGCCTCAACTACCTTAGCTATAAATTAAGGGACTTGGACTGGGAGATCACTGGCTTTTTCTAAACCTCTGCAGTGCTGTGCTTCAGAAAATGGCATCATGGAAACTGCAAGAGAATAGCAGAACAGTTATGAAAAAAGATTATAGAGAAACAGCTGGCCTAGTGTGGTGGCTCATGCCTGTAATCCCAGCAATTTGGGAGGCCGAAGTGGGAGGATCACTTGAGTCCAGGAGTTTGAGACCAGCCTGGGCAACAAAGTAAGACCTTGTCTCTAGAAAAAAACAAAAAAGCCAGTTATGTTGGCACATGCCTGTATTCCTGCTTGCAGCTATGATTGAGCCACTGCATTTCAGCCTGGGTGACAGAGCAAGATCTTGTCTCTCATACACACACATACAAAAAGAACCCATCAAAGTCAGTATCCCCCCTACAATACTCTGTTGTTCCTATCTTAGGATATGTATTGCTTTGATGCTTGTATGATAGTGTTTACATTGTGTTAGCTCCACAGCTCAGCTCCCTGGAGGCAGGTACATGGTGTTGTACTTCCCTGTGTTACACAGAGCCTGTTACACAGCAGTAGAGATAGCAAGGACTCAAACAGTGCCCACAACACACATAGTGCTCTGAATAATGTCTAAAAGTGCTCTTTTAATTCTGAACACTTCCCCAATAACTCATTTAGTCTTCAAACCAGTTCACAAGGTAGAATCTATTATTATCTCCATTTTACAAATGTGGAGACTGAGGCACAGAGAGTTTACGAAACTTACCCAATTTGCATAGGAAATAGCCAAGCCAGGACTCTAGCTTAGGCAGATGGGGTCCAGTGTCTATTTGTACTGCCTCAAGTAGGTGTTCAGCCAATAGGTGGTGACAAATTGGTTGACTGAATAAGTAAATCTGTCAAGTGAGGCATCAGGACAAGCTCCAGACTCTGCACAGAGCCATGGACAAACACACTGCAGGAAAAGCCCCCAGGTGAAGGGTTAGCCGCCCCAAGATGTATATTTTTGAATTGTGAAAAATAAGACACCTATAATTCATAGGCTCCAATACCCACACCTGGTACAGCATAGCATTTACCAAGATTATATAACCAACCCCAGCACAAATATCCAAGTCTCAGTGAGCACTAACCCAGCTGTGCCCCAATTTAGCCACAAACCTATCTCTTCCAAAGCTTCATTCATGCTCAGATTCAGGAGACACTCCCCAATATTCATTCCCAAGTTTTAAAGGAAACAAATAGAAAGGCCACCTGGCTTGCTGCACATTTATGTGTTTGGGGACTTTGTCTCCACATGTAACACATGTCAATGACAGGCATCTGTTATTCACTGTGTGCAAAGGGAGCCGCTCTAGAGGTTATTAACCCAGTGCCACCGTTTACCAGCAGTGGAATTTATTTTCTGAGCCTCGGCCTACTTGGCTGTCACCTTGGCGATAGTAACGTCAACCTCATAAAGTCTTGGGAGGACTAAATATAGGTGAAAGTGATGAAACACATTTGTTCAGAATTGTTCTGAAAGGGGCAGTGTTTACATTGTCTGCTGTCCATTTTGGCCCTGGAATGCAACTCTAGCTGTTTGTTGATTTTTATAGTTGTTGGTCCATCCTGTCAGCAAATTTTCCTGAATAATGTCTAAAAGGCTCTTTTAATTCAGGATATTATGAGAAATACAAAAGGATTAATTGGGCAGAAAAAAAAAACACATATTAAGAAATCAATTTCGGTTGGTTTGTTAAGTCTGAGTTGGAAATCTGCATGGTGGTGCAGAGCATAAGCCTGGGAGGCACTGAGGTCTGACCTAGTGGCAGCTCTGCAATTGCATCTCCTTGGGCCAGTTATTTAACTACTTAAGTCAGTTTCCTGTTCTCTAAAATAGGAATAATAGTAAATACTTCATAGGGTTTTTGTGAATGTTAAATATGATAGTATTTCCATAGTGCTTAGCTGATTCAACATTAGCTATCATTATTGAAACATACAACCGTCTACACACAGTGCACAAGCATACCTAGTACCAAGTCTTAGAAATAAGGCTCCCCTGTAATCGGTTATGCAAGTGGCTAGGGTTGTGCATGTCCAGGTTGGAACTCTTGCCTCTCAATATCCCATTTCTGGGTCACCCTTTCCGGGCCAGATCCCATTTTGGTACACAGCAGTCTACAGCACAGAGGATTTCTTTGAGCCATGGTAGATCTGCTACTACAGATAGTTTCAGTCTTTTTTTTTTTTTTTTTGAGATGGAGTCTCGCTCTGTCGCCCAGGCTGGAGTGCAGTGGCCGGATCTCAGCTCACTGCAAGCTCCGCCTCCCGGGTTTACGCCAATCTCCTGCCTCTGCCTCCTGAGTAGCTGGGACTACAGGCGCCCGCCACCACGCCTGGCTAAGTTTCAGTCTCTTGATTGCTCAAAGACTTCTTGTCTTAGCCATGATGATGCTTTCAACTGCAAAAACTTGAATTGCTCTGGCTAGTTCAGTTTGTTTGCAATTGCACAGAGAACATCATGCATTAAAAGAGAATGTTGGAGATGTCTTTAGTGTTTTGCTCAACGAATGCCTGGATTAAAAGAGGTGCTTCATGCGTATTTACTAATGAATGAATAGTGTTATTGAAAAATGCCTTCTACAAAATGCTTACAAATAACCTCACCACAAGTGTTGGCTGCAGCCACAGTGGAAGAAGTCCAGACTTTTGGGCGCTGCCCCATTTCTCAGGAGCCTTTTTCTTTGCTGGGCATCAAATATTCTCTTTAAATGCAGCAACTGGAGCTAAAAAATTGTGTCCTTTCAATAAAATGTGAATAATTTTGTAGTTTAATCATTCACATTTTTTTTAGTTTAATCGTTTTGTTTTCATGCCATGGGGATTTCAAATGTAGTTTGAAAACTGGGAAGATCTATAATATAAAAGCATAATACTATTGTTATATGTGAGTTAAGCTAGGAGAAGTTTGAAGCAAAAAGAGCCTGGAATTACTCTCTAGTCCTAATATTCAGTAGCCATAACTATTTTTTTAAACTTATCATTTTCTTTATCATTGGAGGGGAGGGAAAGAAAGCAAGCAGGGGTGGGGGTATGGTTACACTATTTAAGGAAGAACTGAATGCAAAGACGATGAATCTTTCATAGTCTCAACAACTCCCCAATGAATAACTGTGGATTATCTCATTTATAATTCACACTGGGTTAAAAAAAAATTGGTTCCCCTCTGTGTATATCAATTTAATTCAAACCTTATCTTCAAAATACAAAGATGAATATTACAAGATAAATTCTAACTGCAATAGGTATTTTCTAAGTAGAAGACCAAACACCAAAGGGAATCCCTCTTTCCAATGTCTTTTGATATGACAAGATTTTGCCAGAGTGGAAGTCTAACACTTAAGTAAGCATTCTCATGGCCAAGTAAGAAACTACAGTTGTTGTATGTACTACCCTACAATTACAATATGTATTACATATTAAAATCAGCATTCAATATGCTTGTATAATTATGCTATTAATGATGATAGCAGTGATGATGCTGGTGGAAAAAGCCTGTCTTTAGCCCAAGAAAAGTAAGGGAGAACAATGTAACAAGCAGAAAGTAAACACAGAGTTGGGCATTTTTTGACTAGGAAAGAGAATTTTAAGCATAGAAGTATAAAAAGAAAAGTACTCCCTTACTTCCCCTATGTGGAGATAATATGAAACATTTATTAGATATACTGGACAAGAACAGAACTAAGTACTCCAACTCTACTGCAGCATTACAGAAAAATCATCCCTCCACCACAGTGTAAGATTTAAGGGCAATCTGCTCAATGATGCATGTTATATAAAACACAGCAAGACTGCTGCTGCCCTGCCAAGTACTTCCAGTCCCTTCCCAGGTCCTACTGAAATACTGGTGGTCCCAATTAGTTTTATTGAAATAAATCTTTAAAGAAAAAGATAAAGCATTTAAAAAGACATGTCAAAATGCTTCAGGAACCACATATCCAACACAAACTTTATCCTCAAATGAGTTATGTTTGCCTCGCACTAATAAACATTTTTCACTCAAATTAGAGCAATAATCTTCCATACATAAGTATTTCCCCTGCCCAATAGTTCAAAGAAAAAAAATCCAAAATGATTAGTAAAGAAAAATATAAGAATTAACAGACCCTTTAAATTTGTTTTAAATATTTTTAAGGTTTAGAAAGTGTTTAAAGTGTAATTCCTAGTAGGATAGCATTATCTGAATGAACACCCTAATTGCAAACCACTGTAAAATGCTTCAGCTGCATTTCGGGGAGAGGGGTAGGGATTATCTTCAAAGCACCCCAGCTCTCTTGATGAAAAGGTCAGAGGTACACTGGTTTGTATTATTGTGACATCCATAAGGTGATCTATGTTGCTTTTCCTTCATCAAGGGCTTTATTTATCAGAAGGGCTTTATGCTTGACCTCCAAATTTGGCTGACAATTTATTGATAAGATTCATAACCTTTGGGTTGCTCTGGCATTGTGACATATTTGCTGGGTTCTGAGCCACATCCTGGAAGTCCACCATAACTCCTGGATCCTACAAGGCTGCAAGAACCTCTGTATCACTAAGATTTTTATTGAGTCCAGGCATTCCGGCCATTCCAGGCATGTCCCCTCCCATTCCAGGCATTCCTCCAGGAAAATTACCAGGCATTCCCCCAGGAAAGACACCTGGGAAAGATCCATACTGAGCTCCTGACTGTCGTCTGGCTTCTTTCTCCCTCTGGGCTCTCTCATGTTCTTCTCCAGCCTTCTTAACTCGTTCTATTCTTTCTTTGACCTCTCGCTCTTCACGTTTTCGCTCATACTTTCTCCGATGTTCTGCAATTTTCTGTGCCCTAGGTTGAACTTTCAGCATTGCACTAGCATCTTCATCATAATCCAATTTACAGACAAGAGCAAGATCATGGGCTGCTTCTTCCCAGTGGCCTAGAAGTCTATGTGCTTTCCCTTGCCATTTGCAAGGCTGAGTTGAATCAGGATTTATTTCAATGGCTCTGTCACACAGTCTGGGATGGCAGCATTTGACAAAGACACTGGCCCTATTGGCATACAAGATGGCCAAGCAAAGATTCAGCTTGATGGCATCTGTGAATAAGTCAATGGCTTTCTGCAGTTCACCATCATTTAGGGCTTCAATAGCAGCCACTTTCTTTCTTATCATTTGCCTGATCCATCATCTCCTGTGTTATCTCTGCATTTTCATCTCCCATTTCTTGAGGGGCATCAGTATCTGGTTCAATCACACCTTCATTATCAATTTCTAGATCACTTTCCTCACTTGATGTTTCATCTGCCTTTAAGTCTTCCTCTACCTTCTTACGATCAAGTTTTTCTTCCTTGGTATTTTTCTTCTGATTTAGCTTTCTGAGTAGCAGGTGGTACTTGACCCCCCATGCTCTCCACCCACTCCTTCAGGAAGCACATTTCCTCAGTGTGCAGAATGCTCGGATCCTACTTACACATTTACACAAGGCCCGAAGCTCGCTCACTTTGCGGCGGTCCATGGTGGGGAGGCGGTGGGCGAAGCTGAGGGCCTGCTGCCCAGTTCCAGGCCCAGGTGCTGGCTAGGCATGACTGTGCAGAAGGGGGTGGCTAGTTCTCTATTTTTAAAGGGATTTAGTGTAGCAAAATTGTATTTGAGAGATACAAAGAAAGAGAAACACAAGATCAAGTCTTCTTTTGACTGACTCACTAAACAGTAGTTTGATTGCTGGGGGTCTCTTACTACTGCAGGCAACAGACATCAGTTGAATAAGTACACAGCAAACCAGAAGCCTTAACACAGGCTCAGGCTACTTGTTTTCTATGGCTGAAGTACATCAATACAGTCATGCCCTGCATGATGACATTTTGTTCAAGGACTAACTACATATATGAAGGTGGTCCCATAAGATTATGACAGAGTGGTAAAATTCCCTATTGCCAAAATGCCTGCTGACATTGTAACTTTCTTAAGGGCACAGCACAACCTATTACTCACATGTTTGTGATGATGCTGTTGTAAAGACATCTACTTCATGGCCAGTCATATTAAAAAGTATAGCACATGCAATTAGGTATAGCACATGACACTTGATAATGATAATAAATGACTATGTTACTGGTTTATATATTTACTATACTACACTTTTCATTGTTATTTTAGAGTGTACTCCTTCTACTTATCAAAAAAAAAAAAAAAAAAAAAAAGGAAACTGTAAAACAGCCTCAGGCAGGTCCTTCAAGGGGTATTCCAGAAAACAGCATTGTTAGCATAGGAGATGACAGCTCCATGCATGTTACTGCCCCGAAGACCTTCCAATGGGACATGATGTGGAGGTGGAGGACAATTATATTGACCTGTGTAGGCCTAGGATACTGTGGGTGTTTGTGTCTTAGGTTTTAACAGAACAGTTGAAAAAGTAAAAAATAAAAATAAAGCATTTTAAAGTAGAAAAAAACTATAGAATAAGTATATAAAGAAAACTTGTACAACTATACAATGTGTTTGTATTCTAAGTGTTACTACAAAAAAGTCAAAGTTTTAAAAATTGATAAGTTTATAAAGTAAAATTATAGCAAGCTAAGGTTAATTTATTGAAGAAAGAAGACTTTTTCTATAAATTTAGTGTACATTATTTATAAAGTCTACAGTAATATACAGTAATGTCCTGGGCCTTCATATTTATTCACTACTCACTCACCCAGAACAACTTCTAGTCCTGCAAGCTCCATTCATGATAAAGGGATTCATTTATTTTATTTTATTATTATTATTATTGTTATTATTATTATTATTATTATTTGAGACAGAGTCTCGCTCTGTCGCCCAGGTTGGAGTGCAGTGGCACGATCTCGGCTCACTGCAAGCTCTGCCTCCCAGGTCCATGCCATTCTCCTGCCTCAGCCTCCTGAGTAGCTGGGACCACAGGCACCCGCCACCACGCCTGGCTAATTTTTTGTATTTTAGTAGAGATGGGGTTTCACTGTGTTGCCCAGGCTGGTCTTGAACTCCTGAGCTCAGGCAATCCGCCCACCTTGGCCTCCCAAAGCGCTAGAATTACAGGCGTGAGCCACCGCGCCCGGCCTTCATTCATGTTAAGTTCACATCTGGTCATGACCAAAAGCCAGCAGAACAAAGTTATCACAAAACTAGAGTGCGGGTTGAGGGAGAGCCACGATCTTGCCATGAGCACAATAGGAGCTTTATACAAAGGGTATCAGAGAGAAGCAAACCTCCTGAGCAACAAGATAATATTTGCTACATAAAATGAATTTTGATTAATAGTGGATGCAAAACTTCACCATTTAATAACATGGTCTCTGTTACAGAGAAACAGCTGCCCAGGGCATGCCAGTGTGGGCATTAGGACTCAGAACTCAGAGGAAAAATCCATATAGACTGTCCAAGAAATCAACTGGAATTGAGCTGGAAATCAATACCACAATGTTATAGTATTCAGAGTTATTTTTATGAGCTGTTTAAACAGTTGTACAAAATATAAACATATTTTAGCTTTAATTATCCCCATCTCTGGCTTCACTGGTACACCATGAAATCCAACTTACCCATCTGTTAACAGCGTGCTAGGCAGATCCCATGGTGTAGCTGTGAATTTGAGGCATTCAAAGTCCAGTCCAGCCTAGTCCTGTGGAAAACTCCATCTCATCTGATTTAAAACTTTCCTCATCCAACTGATGATTCAGAGAAAATACAGAGAACACGTTAAACACATACCTTGGGGATGCAATCAGCAAAATCCAGACTTTAAGGAAATGGCATAGAACAAATGACCCAGTCTCTTCAAAAAATAAATTTCAGGAGTTGTGGGAAGGGAAGAGAATGGTAGAAGATAGAAGGGGAATCTATAGATTAAAAGATATTTAAAAGATATACCAACTAATTACAGTGAGCGAACCCTGTTTGAATCCAGATTCAAACCAAATGTAAAAAATAAACATTTATTACACTTCTGACACTATTGGAATCTTAAACACTGACCGTTTATTTAAACCAAGAAACAGTGCAGTTTCCTTAAGTGACAGTACATACAATTGTACAATTGTGGTTATTTTTTTTAAAGTATGTCCTTATCTGTTAGGGATATATCTTGAAATATTCATGGGTTAAATGACATCATGTCTGGAATTTGCCTCAGAACAATGCAGGAAGGGGAAACTGATGAGGATACCGATGAAGTGAGATTCGCTGTGAGTTAATTGTGGAGTAGCCGGATTTCTTCCTAGAGTGCAAGAGGGAAAGTTTGCCACGCCTTCCAAATGCTTAGGGGGCCTCTGCCTCTTCCTCTTCCTCATGGTCAAAGGGAGTCACAGGCCAGTCCTCCCTCAGTGTGGAGGGAGGCACTGTTCTCAGGAGGCATCTGCCACTGGGGCAGTCCTCGGAGACCCACACTGTTCCAACAAGGCCTCCTGCCTTCCCTCCAAGCCCCATCCGTCTCACCTCCCAACCTATCCTCCTTCATAGAGCCCACAGAGGATGTTCTAAAACTCATCCCTAAGTGCATCTTACAAGCTACTATCAAATCTAGTCCAAACTCATTAATGTGGCCCACGAGACCCTGCAAGGTTCTTCCTCTTCCTACCTTTCCAGTATCATCTCTGCACGCTGCACCCCACCACTTGCCTGAGCTCTGTTTCAGTCCCTTCCATGCAACCTGTCTGGCTCCTCCAAGTTGTCACACAGGCTATCGCCTCTGCCACTTCCCACTCCCCACCCATCCCACCTTATTACCTGGTGGTTTGTCCCTCAAATCTTGGTTTAGATGCTCCCTATTCTAGGAAGCATCCCTCTGAGGAAGACACGACACTGGATGACCCAGATCCCCCATCGAGGAAGGACTTGCCGTCCAGTTGTGAGGAAAGCATCAGGAGGCAGCATGTGGCTGTCAGCTCCACATCCAGTGACTGGCAGTTGGGACAGGGAGGCTCACAGTTTCAGCCTGACTCGTGACCCTCTTGCAGGCAGTCTTCTCTCCAGAGCCCCTGCCTGGTTGGCCACAGCTTCTGCAGGATTGTACTGCGGTTCAGTTTCTTCCTCTGTCCGATTGGGCTTCACCCTGTTCCTTTCACAGGGGTTAATCCCTACTAAACATCTTGTACCCTAGACTCTGTCTCAGCAAATTTTTCCTGAGACTTCCATCTGTAGTACATTCCCATCTCACACCTCCTTCTGCCCCATTCTGGGTAAATGCCTCTTCTGGCTAATCTGATAACATGCTGCCTCTTCCCACCCTATGGTGTCATCACCCTGCATTGTAATTGTCTATGTGAGAGTCTGTATCCCCCACCTGGACTCCACAGGGCAGGATGTGAGCATATCTTGCTCATCTTGGTATGCTCAGGGTATAGCACAATTCTTGGGATGTAACTGACATTCAATCAATGACTACAAATCTTAGGTGCGCAAGGAATTGGAAATCAATATCAGAATCCCACCATTGACAGTATTCATAAATGAATGAATGAATGAGGGCCCCTTTCTAGAGATTTCCCAAAGTTTGGTCTGAAAAGCCATTGTTTATTAAATGAAAGCAGCAACATTTCAGAGCCACAAAATATTTTAAAGAAGAAGCACCATTTTTAAATGGTGCATTTTTAAATGGATCGTTAAGAGAAACATGCTACAGTGAAGTATTCAATGGGTGAAGCCATTCTTTGGGATAGTCAAGACATTCGGGGATACTTTCCTACAGATGTGTTCAAAAGGAGGTTTTAAAAATACTCAAACTCTGAACACTGAATGGAAACTGGTATTCCCTGGGATATGGAGGGA
>NW_012106953.1:511782-519837 GCF_000951045.1 Mandrillus leucophaeus | reverse complement strand
GTTAAACACATACCTTGGGGATGCAATCAGCAAAATCCAGACTTTAAGGAAATGGCATAGAACAAATGACCCAGTCTCTTCAAAAAATAAATTTCAGGAGTTGTGGGAAGGGAAGAGAATGGTAGAAGATAGAAGGGGAATCTATAGATTAAAAGATATTTAAAAGATATACCAACTAATTACAGTGAGCGAACCCTGTTTGAATCCAGATTCAAACCAAATGTAAAAAATAAACATTTATTACACTTCTGACACTATTGGAATCTTAAACACTGACCGTTTATTTACACCAAGAAACAGTGCAGTTTCCTTAAGTGACAGTACATACAATTGTACAATTGTGGTTACTTTTTTTTAAAGTATGTCCTTATCTGTTAGGGATATATCTTGAAATATTCATGGGTTAAATGACATCATGTCTGGAATTTGCCTCAGAACAATGCAGGAAGGGGAAACTGATGAGGATACCGATGAAGTGAGATTCGCTGTGAGTTAATAGTGGAGTAGCCGGATTTCTTCCTAGAGTGCAAGAGGGAAAGTTTGCCACGCCTTCCAAATGCTTAGGGGGCCTCTGCCTCTTCCTCTTCCTCATGGTCAAAGGGAGTCACAGGCCAGTCCTCCCTCAGTGTGGAGGGAGGCACTGTTCTCAGGAGGCATCTGCCACTGGGGCAGTCCTCGGAGACCCACACTGTTCCAACAAGGCCTCCTGCCTTCCCTCCAAGCCCCATCCGTCTCACCTCCCAACCTATCGTCCTTCATAGAGCCCACAGAGGATGTTCTAAAACTCATCCCTAGTGCATCTTACAAGCTGCTATCAAATCTAGTCCAAACTCATTAATGTGGCCCACGAGACCCTGCAAGGTTCTTCCTCTTCCTACCTTTCCAGTATCATCTCTGCACGCTGCACCCCACCACTTGCCTGAGCTCTGTTTCAGTCCCTTCCATGCAACCTGTCTGGCTCCTCCAAGTTGTCACACAGGCTATCGCCTCTGCCACTTCCCACTCCCCACCCATCCCACCTTATTACCTGGTGGTTTGTCCCTCAAATCTTGGTTTAGATGCTCCCTATTCTAGGAAGCATCCCTCTGAGGAAGACACGACACTGGATGACCCAGATCCCCCATCGAGGAAGGACTTGCCGTCCAGTTGTGAGGAAAGCATCAGGAGGCAGCATGTGGCTGTCAGCTCCACATCCAGTGACTGGCAGTTGGGACAGGGAGGCTCACAGTTTCAGCCTGACTCGTGACCCTCTTGCAGGCAGTCTTCTCTCCAGAGCCCCTGCCTGGTTGGCCACAGCTTCTGCAGGATTGTACTGCGGTTCAGTTTCTTCCTCTGTCCGATTGGGCTTCACCCTGTTCCTTTCACAGGGGTTAATCCCTACTAAACATCTTGTACCCTAGACTCTGTCTCAGCAAATTTTTCCTGAGACTTCCATCTGTAGTACATTCCCATCTCACACCTCCTTCTGCCCCATTCTGGGTAAATGCCTCTTCTGGCTAATCTGATAACATGCTGCCTCTTCCCACCCTATGGTGTCATCACCCTGCATTGTAATTGTCTATGTGAGAGTCTGTATCCCCCACCTGGACTCCACAGGGCAGGATGTGAGCATATCTTGCTCATCTTGGTATGCTCAGGGTATAGCACAATTCTTGGGATGTAACTGACATTCAATCAATGACTACAAATCTTAGGTGCGCAAGGAATTGGAAATCAATATCAGAATCCCACCATTGACAGTATTCATAAATGAATGAATGAATGAGGGCCCCTTTCTAGAGATTTCCCAAAGTTTGGTCTGAAAAGCCATTGTTTATTAAATGAAAGCAGCAACATTTCAGAGCCACAAAATATTTTAAAGAAGAAGCACCATTTTTAAATGGTGCATTTTTAAATGGATCGTTAAGAGAAACATGCTACAGTGAAGTATTCAATGGGTGAAGCCATTCTTTGGGATAGTCAAGACATTCGGGGATACTTTCCTACAGATGTGTTCAAAAGGAGGTTTTAAAAATACTCAAACTCTGAACACTGAATGGAAACTGGTATTCCCTGGGATATGGAGGGACTGAGGATAATATATGTGTGTGTGTGTGTGTGTGTGTGTATATATATTAGACTAATATATTAGGCATATATATGCTATATATACTATATATAGTGTATATATAGTGTATATATACATAGTATGTGTGTATATATATATAGTGTGTGTGTGTATATGTGTGTGTATATATATATTGTGTGTGTGTGTATATATGTGTGTGTATATATAGTAGACCTTTGGGCATTACTTTCTGTAATAGCCACGGGCCTACCTGAGATCATTTTAGGCCCATTTTACAGAAGTAATCTGCGGCCAAGAAGAGACTGTCTGGATTCCCTTCATTAGTAGCTGCAGCATAATCTGAGCACAGAGAGAGAAAGGCACCTTCTCCATCTCGCTATGCTTTCTTCTCTCTTTCCTATGCCATCCCTCTGCCATCAAGCAGATTTGCCAAATCTCTGCAGAGCAAAAGTAATAAGAATATCTGGGCCAGGTTTGGTGGCTCACGCCTGTAATCCCAGCACTTTGGGAGGCTGAGGTGGGTGGATCACCTGAAGTCAGGATTTCGAGACCATCCTGGCCAACACGGTGAAACCCCATCTCTACTAAAAATACAAAAATTAGCCGACCGTGGTGGTGTGCGCCTGTAGTCCCAGCTACTGAGGAGGCTGAGGCAGGAGAATCGCTTGAACCCAGGAGGCGGAAGTTGCAGTGAGCCAAGATGGCGCCACTGCACTCCAGCCTGGGCAACAGAGTGAGACTCCATCTCAAAACAAACAAACTGACATTTACTGCATCTTCAATTCATGCCAGGGCTGTTCTGGGAACTTGACGCTGGCTATCTGTGTAAATCTCACAGCAGCCCTGGGAAACAAGTGTCTGCAAACAAATGAGGAAGCTGAAACACAGATTAAGTTGCTGAAAGCTTACAGGAACATCAGAACCAAGGTTTGAATCCGTCTTTCTGACACCATAGCCAGTCCTCTAGGCCAAAACAATGTCACCTTACAAACATGGTGCCTATATCCACTGACTGAGGCTGCTCTCAAGGGCAGGAGAAAGAGATGCAGGGCAACAATGCAGCCCCTTCACAGGTGTGTGCTCTGTGATGTCAGGAGAGGCCCAGTTGACAAGGTCCCAGGGAGCCTGCTTCTATTTTCTGAAGCATGCCTACTGCATCTTTAGATGCAGATGGAGTAAGAGCAATTGGCTGAGAGAAGCCAAGACAACTGTCACAATACAATGGAAAAGAACACAGATTCTGGCGTTAGACCTAGTTCAAATCCCAGTCCAGCCAATTCCTGGCTATGTGTCCTTGGACAAGTAACTTAGCACTCTGGCCTTGCCTTGTCTTCTCTGTAAATGGAGGATGGTTTTGTACATAACACAAGGGGTGGAGAGGTTTAAATCACTTAGGCAATGCATGTTAAATGAATCATAAATGTAGATTTCCTTTTCCTCTGCATAATATACCCTCTGAAGCCCCAGGGAAATCTCAGCAGTGACAAAGGAATGAAGACTTGGATGAAGATGGGCCTCTTGGGGACTGTGGGAAACAGACAGGAAGATACTATTATCACCCCTCATTTTTTCCCTTTACTAGTTTTGAAGTTTTATGCCTATGTCTGTCCTTTAAGTAGTCAGCCTGGCCCTTTTTTCATGCATATTTAATAGACCCTAATGATAATATTATTCATTACCTTCTTCCCAAACTATTACAGAATTCTAGAGTTAATCAACTGTAGTCACCCTCTCCTAACTTACTGCTATTTTTGTCTAATATTTAAGTTGTATCCCTTTTTTTCCACAATACAAATTAGATGTCATTATTCAGTATTATCACTGTCTTTTTGTACAAGCAATGTTTGGATGTATACAATATTTAGCATATTTATTGTTTACTGTTATTTTTTAATAGTGGTATGTAGTTTTTAAAAATAACAGCTTTAATGAAATATAATGTATGTACATAAAATTGTACACTCAAAGTATACATTTCAGTGGTTTTTAGTATATTCACATGGTTATGCAGCCATCAGGAGTATCAAATTTCAGAACATTTTCATCACCCTATAAAGAAACTCTGTATTTATGACCAGACATTTCCTATTTCCCTCTGCTCTCAGTCCCTGGCAACCACTAAGCTTCCTTCAGTCTCAACAGATTTGCCTATTCTGGATATTTCCTATTAATGGAATCATACAATATATACAGTCTTTTATAACTGGCTTCTTTCACTTAGCATAATATTTTCAAGGGTTATTGATGTAGCAGGTATTAGTACTTCATTCCTTTTTATTGCCACATAATATTCCATTGTATGAATATACCACATGTTGTTTATCCATTAATCAGTTGTTAGACCGTTGTATTGTTTCCACTTGTTAGCTATTACAAATCATGCCACAATGACCATTGTTATACAAGTTTTGTGCAGACATATGCTCTTATTTCTCTTGGATGGATATTTAAGAGTGGAATTGCTGGGTCATATGCTAAGTCTATGTTCATCCATTTGAGGAACTGCCATACTGATTTCCAAAGTGACTGCACCATTTTACAGTCACACTAGCAATATACGAGTGTTCCAGTTTTTCTATATCCTTACCATTTCATTATTGCCAGTCTTTTTATATTAGTCACCCTAGTGGGTGTGAAGGGGCATTTCACTGTGGTTTTGATTCCTTAATGACTACTGATGCTGAACATCTTTTCCTATGTTTACTGGCCATTTGTATATCTTCTTGGGGAAAATGCCTATTCAAATCATTTGCCTATTTTTAATTGGGCTATTAATCAGATATATCAGATATATTTTTTGCAAATATCTTCCCCCATTTTATGGGTTGTCTTTTTGCTTTCTTGATAGTGTCTGAAGCACAAAAGTTTTACATTTTGATGAAGTCCAGTTTATTTTTTTCTTTTACTGCTTTTGCTTTTTGTGTCATATCTAAAACACTATGGCCTAAACCAAGGTCACAAAAATTTGCTTCTATCATTTCTTCTAAGAGTTTATTAGTTTTGGCTCTTACACTGGGTTTTTGATCCATTTTTAGTTTTTGTATATGCTGTGAGATATGGATTTAACTTCATTCTTTTGCATATGCTATCCAGTTGTCCCAGTACGATTTGTTGAGAAGACTCGTCTTCCCCTACTGAATTGTCTTTAACTCTTGTCAAAAATTAATTGACCATAAATAAAGGGTTTATTTTTAGACTTGCAATTCTATTCCATTGACCTATATGTCTGTAGTTATGCCTGTAACACACTGTTTTGATTACGACAGCTTCGTAGTAACTTTTGAAATGAGAAGTGTGAGTCCTTCTACTTTTTTTTTTCTTTTTCAAGGTTGTTTGAACTACTCTAGGTCTCTGGCACCTTTATATGAATTTTATGGTCAGCCTGTCAATTTCTGCAAAAGAAAAAGGTAACTGGAGTTTTGATAAGAATAATATTGAATCTGTAAATAAATATGCGAGTACAGACATACCTCTTTTTTGTGTTTCATTTTATTGCACTTTGCAAAGACTACATTTTTGAATGCAGTTTGTTGCCACAAATTGAAGGTTTGCAGCAACCCTGTTTCGAGCAAGTCTATTGGTGCCATTTTTCCAACATGTGCTGACTTCATGTCTTTGTCACATTTTGGTAATTCTCACAATATTTTAATTTTTTCATCATTATATGTGTTATGGTGATCTATAATCAGTGATCTTTGATGTTACTCTTGTGACTGTTTTGGGGTGCCATGAACTGTGTCCATCAAAGGCTACAAACTTTAATAAATGTTATGTGTAAATAACATCTATTAAATGTTAAAACTGGTTCCAATAAATAAATGTTATGTGAGTTCTGACTGTTCCACTGAGCAGTCATTCTCCTGTTTCAATCTTCTTTCAATATTCTCCAAGAATATTGACATTAGGTCAACTAATAAGCCTACAATGGCCTCTAAGTGTTCAAGTGAAAGGGAGAGTTACACATCTTTTACTTTAAATCAAAAGCTAGAAATGATTAAGCTTAGTGAGGAAGGCATGTCAAAAGCCCAGAGAGACTGAAAGCTAGGCCTCTTGTGCCAAATAGTTAAACAAGTTGTGAATGCAAAGGAAAAGTTCTTGAAGAAAATGAAAAGTGTTATTCCAGTGAACACAAACGATAAGAAAGCAAAACAGCCTTATTGCTGATACGGAGAAAGTTAGCGGTCTGGATAGAAGATCAAACCAGCCACAGCATTCCCTTAAGCCAAAGCCTAATCCAGGGCAATGCTCTAACTTTCTTCAATTCTGTGAAGGCTGAAAGAGGTGAAGAAGCTGAAGGAGAAAAATTTGAAGCAAGCAGATGTTGGTTCATGAGGTTTAAGGAAAGAAGCCATCTTCCTAACATGAAAATGCAAGGCAAAGCAGAAAGTGCTGATGTAGAAGCTGCAGAAGTTATCCAGGAGATCTAAGATAACTGATGAAGGCAGCTACACTAAACAACATATTTTCAATGTAAACAAAACAGCCTTCTGTAAGAGGAAGATGCCATCTAGGACTTTCATAGCTAGAGAGGAGAAGTCAATGCCTGGCTTCACAGATTCAAAGGACAGACTGACTCTCTTATTAGGGGCTAACATGGCGGATGGCTAAGTTGAAGCCAGTTCTCATTTGCCATTCTAAAACTCCTAAGACCCTTAAGAATTATGTTAAATGGACTATCTGCGCTCTCTCAATGGAACAACAAAGTCTCAATGACAGCACGTCTGTTTACAGCATAGCTTACTGAATATTGCAAGCCTACTGTTGAGACTTACTGCTCAGAAAAGGAAATTTCTTTGAAAATATTACTGCACATTAACAATGCACCTGGCCACCCAAGAGCTCTGTTGGAAACATACAAGGAGAGGAATGTTGTTTTCATGCCTGCTGACACAACATCCATTCTGCTGCCCATGGATCAAGTTCTAATTTCAACTTTCAAGTCTTATTATTTAAGAAATTCATTTTGTAAGCCCATTGCTGCCACAAGTAGTGATTATTTTTATTGTTCTGAGCAAAATAAATTGAAAATCTTTTGGAAAGACTTCACCATTCTAGGTGCCATTAAGAACATTCATGATTCATGGAATGAGTTCAAAATACCAAAATTAACAGGAGTTGGAATAAGTTGATTCCATTCAATCCTCGTAAATAACCATGAGGGGCTCAAGACTTCAGTAGACGTAAGTCTTTATTTCTGAGTTTTCTATTCTGTTTTGTTGGTGAATGTGTCTGTTTTTGTACCAGTACTGTGCTATTTTGGTTACTATAGTCTTAAAGTATAGTTTGAAGTCAGGTAGTGTGATTCCAGCTTTGTTCTTTTTGCTTAGGATTGTTTTGGCTGTTTGGGCTGTTTTTGGTTCCATATGAATTTTAGAATAGTTTTTTCCTAATTCTGTGAAAAATATCATTAGTAGTTTGGTAGAAATAGCATTGAATCTGTAAATTGCTTTGGGCAGTATGGCCATTTTAATTATACTGATTTTTCCAATCCATGAGCATAAAATGATTTTCCATTTACTTGTGTCATCTCTGATTTCTTTCAGCAGTATTTTGTACCTCTCCCTATAGAGATCTTTCACCTCCTTGGTTAGCTGTATTCATAGATATTTCCTATTATTTGTGGCTATTATAAATGGGATTGTTATCTTGATTTGAATCTCTGCCTGGACATTATTGGTATGTAGAAATGCTACTGATTTTTTACATAGATTTTGTATCCCCAAACCTCACTACAATTATCAGTTCTAGTAGCCTTTCGGCAGTCTTTAGGGTTTCCAGATATAGAATCATATAATCAGTGAAGAGAGATAGTTGGACTTCTTCTTTTCTTATTTGGATACCTTTTATTTATTTCTCTTGCCTGATTGCTCTGACCAAGGCTTCTAGCACTACATTGAATAGGAGTGGTGAGAGTGGGCATCCTTGTCTTGTTCTAGCCATCAAGGCGAATGGTTCTAGCTTTTACCCATTCAGTATGATGTTGGCTG
>NW_012106953.1:506973-511312 GCF_000951045.1 Mandrillus leucophaeus | reverse complement strand
TTCATTTTGTCTCTGACACATTTTGATATCAGGCTGATTAGGGAGGAGTTGGGGAAGAGCCCCTCCTCAAGTTTTATGGAATAGTTTCAGTAGGATCTGATTTTCTACAAGGCTGACAGAAACAAGCAATGGAGAAAGGACTACCCTATTCAGTAAATGGTGCTGGGATAACTAGCTAGCAGAAGAATGAAACTGGATCCTTGCCCTTCATCATATACAAAAATTAACTCAAGATAGATTAGCAATTTAAATGTAAGATCTCAAAAGACCACATTCAAGCGGTCAACAAAACATGGAAAATGTTAATCATTGCTAATCATCAGAAATGCAAATCAATACCACAATGAGATACCATCTCACACTGTCATTAAAAAGTCAAAACACATACTGGTGAAGATGCAGAGAAAAAGTAAAGCTTATACACTGTTGGTGGGAATGTAAATTAGTTCAGTCACTGTGGAAAGCCACCTGGAGATTTCTCAAATAACTTAAAATAGAGCTACCATTCAACCCAGGAATCCCATTACTGGATATATACCCAAAGGAAAATAGATCATTCTACCAAAAAGACACATGCACTCATATGTTCATCACACTATTCACAGTAGCAAAAGCCTGTACTCAACCTAAGTGCCCATCAATAGTGGACTGGATTGTTAAAAGAATGAAATCATGTCCTTCACAGCAACATGGGTGGAGCTGAAGGCCATAAACCTAAGTGAATTAATGTAAGAGTTTCAAGAAAACCAAATACTGCACGTGATTACTTATAAGTGAGAGGTAAACATTGAGCACACATGGACATAAACATGGGAACAATAGACACTGCAGACCACTAGAATAGAGAGGCAGAGAGCGGAGTGTGGGTTGAAAAGCTACCTATTGGGTACACTCACTGTACATGTAGCCTCATATCTAAAATAAAAGTTGAAACTAAAAAAAAGTAAAAGACTTTAGTGGAGGAAGTCACTGAAGATATAGTGGTAGTAGCAAGAGAACTAGAATTGGAATTAGAAGTGGAGCCTGAAGATCTGACTGAATTGCTGCAATCTCATAATAAAACTCGGATAAATGAGTTGCTTCTTATGCATAAGCAAAGAAAGTGGTTTCTTGAGATGGAATCTATTATTGGTGAAAATGCTGTGAAATTGTTGAAATGCCAACAAAATATTTAGAATATTATATAAACTTAGTTGATAAAGAAGTGGCAGGATATGAGAGGGTTGACTTTGATTTTGAAAGAAGTTCTACTGTGGGTTAAAATGCTGTCAAACAGCATTGCATGCTACAGAGAAATCTTTCATGAAACGAAGAGTCAATCAATGCAGCAAACCTCATTGTTGTCTTATTTTAAGAAAATGCCACAGACACCCCAATCTTGAACAACTACCACCCTGATCAGTCACCAGCCATCAATATCAAGGCAAGACCCTCAACCAACAAAAAAATACAGCTTTCTGCATGCTCAGGTAATTAACATTTTCTAGCAAAGTATTTTTAATTAAGGCATGTTCATTGTGTTTTTAGACATGTTATTACACACTTAGCAGGTCAGAGTGTAAACATAACTTTTATATGCACTGAGAAAACAAAATTGTGTGACTTGATTTATGGCAATATTTGCCTTATTGTGGTGGTCTGGAACCAAACCCACAATATCTCCTTGTATTGCCATCTTAACAATTTTAAGTCTTTGGATCCACAGACATGGTATATTTTTCTATTTATTTAGGCCTTATTTAATTTCTTTCAACAATGTTTTGTAATTTTCAGTATAAAAATCTTGCAATTATTTTGTTATATTTATTCCTAAGTAGTTTATTCTTCTTGATGCTATTGTATATAGAATCATATTCTTAACTTATTAACATTTTCAATTTATTCAATGGTATATAGAAATACTATCAATCTTTGTATATTTACCTTCTATCTTGCACCTAGCTAAACTCATTTGTTAATTTCAATATTTGTTTTTGTGGCAGTGGATTACTTAGAATATTCTATATACATGATCACGTCATCTGTGAATAAAAATAATTTTACTTCCTTTCCAATCTGGATGTCTTTTATTTCTCACTCTTGCCTGATTGCCCTGGCTAGAATACAGTATTGAATAGATGTGGCAAGATCTATCATTCTTGTCTTGTCCATAATCTTAGGGAGAAAGCATTTATTCTTTCATCATAAGTACAATGTTAGCTGTGGGGTTCTTCTTTTTTTTGTAGTACTTATCAGCAGGAGGAAGAAGCCCCCCTACTATGATGATTTTGAGTAGAGTATTCATCAAAAAATGCTACAAGATGTCAAAAAATGCTTCTGCAGCAAGTAAGAAGATCATCATGCTGTTGTCGTCTATTCTACTAATAAGATGGAGTACAACAATGACTGCTGAAGAATGAACAACAACCTAGCACTACAACAAAAAACACCAAGTAATCGTAGAAAATAATCCTTATAGGTTGCTGAATTTAGTTTCCCAGTACTTTGTTGAGGATTTTTTCCTCCATATTCAAAAGGGATATTGTTCTGCAGTATTTTTTTCTTGTGATGTCTTGGTCTGGTTTTGGCATCAGGGTAATACTAGCCTCATGGGATGAGTTGGGAAATGTTCCCACCTTATTCTATATTTTGGAAGAGCTTGTGAAGGATTAGTATTAATTCTTTTTTAAATGTTTGGTAGAATTCATCAGAGAAGCCATCAGGTTTTTAGTATATTTACAGAGTTGTGCAAAACTCAGTAGAATTTAATTTTAGAGAATTTCTGTCACTCCCAAAAGAAACCCCTATAGTCACTAGCAGTAATACCTCACCTCCCTCAGCCTCAGGCAACCACTACTTTATTTTCTCTCCTTGTAGATTTGCCTATTCTGGACATTTTATATAAGTTAAATCATAAAATATGCAGCCCTTTATGACTAGTTTCTTTCACTTAGCATACCGTTTTCAAGGTTCATCAATCCTTGTGTTGCTACTTCATTCATTTTAGCTGCTGAATAATATTCCACTGTATGAATATACCACATTTTGTTTATCATCTGTTGAGAGACATTTGGGTTGTTCTCACATTTGCCTATGATAAATAATCCTGCAATGAACATTTGTGTAAAAGTTTTTGTATGGTTTAGCAACGTTTTGTTTTTAAAATGATATTTGCAGATTTTTTTATCAAGCACTTTAATTGTTTTCATCAGCTTAATTGCCAGAAACGTAAATCAAATTTTCTCACTGAGCTCGTACTGCCTAATTGGAGCATGGAATGTGGTCAAAGGATGTGGTGGCCTAGCATTAAGAGAATCTCTAGCAGTTTCATACTTGAGGGCTTTATTCAGGGAATACATACTTGAGGTTATTTCATCCTTGAGGGCTTTATTTAGGGAATACAGGACCCTAAATGAAGGAACAAGGAAATCCATCCATCCATCCATCCATCCATCCATCCATCCATCCATCCATCCATATATTTCATTCATTCACTAACTAATAGTTTTTGAGCATCTACTGTATATGTGCCAGGCCCTGTGTGAGGGAGGCTGAAAATTCAAATGAATGTAAGACAGACCTGGTCTCTGCCCTCTAAGAGCTTGCATTTTAACAGAAAACAACCAAACAGGCAAACTTCCACACAGTATGATAGCTACAATGAAAATGGAAGAACAGGTGCCTATGGGAGCAAAGAGGAGGGCTTTGTGGAGGCCAGTGAGGAGAGGGCAGGAAGTCTTCCCTGAGGCGAAGGGAGCAAAAGAAGAACTTCAATTGTGTATTGGTGAGGGTGGGGGGTTGATGTGGGGGTGAAACTACCCTGTAACATTCAGTTCTTTATCTAGGAACCCTGATGGAGCAATGAATTTCAAAACCCAGGCCCACCTTTTGATAGAACTGCCCACAATGAGTTTAACACAGTGCTTGGCAGACACAGAACAGGTGTTCCGTGTGTGTGTGTATGTTTGTGTGTGTGTGTAAACCATGGTAAACTGAACTGTGCACCCACCGCAGTTCATTGTAATCTAGGTGTCTTCCTAGATTGGCAAACTGCTGATAGAGATTTTTCTTTTTCAAGAGCAGAGATGAATTAGAGAATATAGAGCTTGTTCTTCAAATCAGTTCTCTAAACTGTAGGGCTGTCCAGTAGAAATTTCTGTGATGACAGAAACATTCTAGACTTGTGATCTCTTATATGATAGTCACTAACCACAAGTAGTTACTGAGTGCTTGAAATGTGGCTAGTGTGACTGAGTCATTCAGTTTTAAATTTCATTTAATTTTAATTAATTTCAATTCAAGCAGTCAGATGTGGCTAGTGGCTACCGTGTTGGATAGAACAGCAGAAACACTGCTGCTG
>NW_012106953.1:504539-506923 GCF_000951045.1 Mandrillus leucophaeus | reverse complement strand
GTATATGTGCCAGGCCCTGTGTGAGGGAGGCTGAAAATTCAAATGAATGTAAGACAGACCTGGTCTCTGCCCTCTAAGAGCTTGCATTTTAACAGAAAACAACCAAACAGGCAAACTTCCACACAGTATGATAGCTACAATGAAAATGGAAGAACAGGTGCCTATGGGAGCAAAGAGGAGGGCTTTGTGGAGGCCAGTGAGGAGAGGGCAGGAAGTCTTCCCTGAGGCGAAGGGAGCAAAAGAAGAACTTCAATTGTGTATTGGTGAGGGTGGGGGGTTGATGTGGGGGTGAAACTACCCTGTAACATTCAGTTCTTTATCTAGGAACCCTGATGGAGCAATGAATTTCAAAACCCAGGCCCACCTTTTGATAGAACTGCCCACAATGAGTTTAACACAGTGCTTGGCAGACACAGAACAGGTGTTCCGTGTGTGTGTGTATGTTTGTGTGTGTATGTGTAAACCATGGTAAACTGAACTGTGCACCCACCGCAGTTCATTGTAATCTAGGTGTCTTCCTAGATTGGCAAACTGCTGATAGAGATTTTTCTTTTTCAAGAGCAGAGATGAATTAGAGAATATAGAGCTTGTTCTTCAAATCAGTTCTCTAAACTGTAGGGCTGTCCAGTAGAAATTTCTGTGATGACAGAAACATTCTAGACTTGTGATCTCTTATATGATAGTCACTAACCACAAGTAGTTACTGAGTGCTTGAAATGTGGCTAGTGTGACTGAGTCATTCAGTTTTAAATTTCATTTAATTTTAATTAATTTCAATTCAAGCAGTCAGATGTGGCTAGTGGCTACCGTGTTGGATAGAACAGCAGAAACACTGCTGCTGCTAAAAGTGTGTTATGAATGCACTTTTCAATGAGCTTTACCTCTCTTATGCCTTATTGTCACTTTTAATCCTCACAACAGTCCTGTGAGAGACATATACCAGGCACCATTCATCTCATTTCACAGCTAAGGAATCTGAGGCCCAGAGAGGTGCCCAGCTAAAGACTGATCTGGGCCTCGAGTCCTGGGATCCTGAACAATTAAGGAGAGTGATATTCTTGCCCTCCAGTCATCAGAGGATGACTATAAGGCCCAAATAATGTCTTGCCTCATTGCTACGAGTGTATAAATGATTGGGCAGATGCCTGGAGCTAGCATTTGGAGTAGCAGAATTTCCAAGTCTAGATCCTAGGGAGAATGGTGGTCATTCCCATGGTGGGCCACTAGAGGGGGCTTGCTGCTCTAACACGAGGTTATTTCTTTCTAGTTACTACCTTTATAGTTCAGGGTGCCGAGACTTTGCAGCACATCTTTTCAAGGCGGAACAGATGATCAACTTCTTGGCAATATTTCTATGTCATTTGCAGGTGTTGACTCAAAAATACCTTTCCTTGAGATCCAAATATACTGATTAAGTTCAGCTTTTTGGCCTAAAGTTATTTAGAGGCAAATTTCCAAAAAATCATTAAGTCTTACCAATCACTTTCTGAAAGCAGGCTTGAATAGGAGGAAAAAAGAACAAGCAGGTAATGGGAGGAGAAACAGAGTTGTGAAGAGGTAAAATTTATGGAAAAATTAGATCATTGAAAAAGGAGAAGAGAAAAATGAAGATAAACCTCATTATTAGTTCAACTCCTCTTTCACTGTAACAAGAAAAACACATAAGAACTTAAAGGGACTCCAATTATCTTACCTGTGGCTGGATGGGGAGGGAGGGAGGACTGCATGTCCTCCTGGGACAAGGCCACAGTCTGATTTTTAATACTTCCATATTATCCCAAGAGGAGACACTCTCCCCCAGGACTTAAGCAACACTTCTTGCCTATTTTCCTGTTCAAAATTGTAAACAAAGTAGATAGACAGGCAACACTGCTTGCATTCTATCAGAAACTGAGCCTCGGCTTGCCCAGTGACCTGCCCAAGACCACTAAGCTAGTAAATAGGAGAACCAGATTTAGAGCCAGGTCTATGTGACTTAGCCTGACAATGCACAGTTGTGCAGGTTATTCTCTATCTAGTAGCGGGAAGTGACATGCACATAGGTATCTCCATATATATACATATATATATGCTCCACATATATATACACACACACACACACACACACACACACATATATATGTTATTTTCCAGCAAATGGCAATCGACTGACTTGAGGGAGGAATATTCATTGTCTAATTTGTAAAAGGTACCATTTGAGCTCTCAGTAGCCCTGGCATGGCTGCAGTCACTCCTCTATCCACAAGGAAGTGAAGCCATGACAGGCTGTTCCAGAAGCCTAGGAGCTCAGCCTTGAGGGCTGCTCCTGCTCAGTCAGCCTCCTTGTGCACATTTGCACAGACTAATTTCAAAGTCTACCGAGAACCTTCTGACTCCAAGCCAGG
>NW_012106953.1:431295-503614 GCF_000951045.1 Mandrillus leucophaeus | reverse complement strand
GCCTGGCCAGCAGCCAACTCTCTTGAGGGATGAGGTAATGTCTTCCTTTTGACAAAGAGCAGACTTGCTTACCACTCATTATAAAAGCAGTAGATTTCTTAAGCTCAGTGTCCCTCAGCTGTAATGCACACTCACTGCATGTATAGCATCTACCTGGGGCCCCCTGCATTGCCCTGTATGACCTGGGGGAATGGAAAACTGATGCCAACATGGTGCTCATGCTGCTTGCTATGTTATGAATAACAAAGAAACTCAGCAGTATCATGTCTTCTAAAAGCATTCATAAAACATTAACAAACTTACTTACTACTTTGGAAGTAGGGTAAAATTCCAGACCCTGATGGGAGACTTTCAGAATCTTCTGGTTCAGGGGATAGCCTACAGAAACTTTTCATTTAAAAGCTTTCAATTTTGAAGTTGCATTTGACTATCAAACACACGAGGGGTGGGGTAAAAGAAAAAGAACTTATTGAAATCTATTAGAATACCTACTCCTCTCCCCAAAAGTCCCCTTTGACATTAACACAGCCTTGGATGGAACTTTGAGTGCAAGCAGGCAGGGGATTTGGATCAGGAGCTCCACCCCCGGCCATGCTACCCACTCTATCCTACAGCGTGGCTTTGGCTTGGTGGTGTGGGCTGCAACATTTTATTAATGATGGAGTATACAGTCTCTCCTACCTCCTGGAAACAGAGGGCTGAGGCTGAGTGGCTAAAATTTTAAGGGATTTCAAAATTAAGTTACTGATCTTTAGTATTATTAAAGAAGAGCTGAAATTGGGGGTTTTAAGTCACAATTAACAAGGGTCTTCTGTTTCTATTTTATTAACCATTTTGTATGTGTACGTTGCTGGTAGCCCCCTCAATTCCTTGTGGAGAAGATAAAAGATTAAAAACAAGCAAGATCAAGATGACTGATGGACCACCCAACACTTGCCTTCTCGACAGAGAAGGATCAAAACAACAAATAGATAACCACACATTAAATAGAGCATCTAAGAAAGAACACTGGAATTCAGCAAAGAAGTGATAAAGACACTGTGAGGCATGGAAACTTGGTGTATAGGAGGGGAAGTGAAGCAGCCAGCCAGAATTGGCTTGGAGCTGAGAGCCCCCTGCCCCCTCATTGCAGGAAAAAGGTAGGCAGGAGATCCCCAGCAGTCCACATGCCCACCACAGACACCTGAAATCCTGACTACAGGAGAGCCCCACAGCCCTCATAGGCCCTGAGCCTGATATAGGGAGCTTCCTGGAGTCCATATGACAAGTGGGAATCTACATTGGGTTCCCCTCATCCTTTGGGACCCAGGTTGCTGCCGTATGGTATAATTTTAAGAGCTGAGCCACCACCAAACTTTATCTTGCCCTGAGCCCCAACAGCCCCCTGCCTCTCCACACCACTGGGAAACCAGTGATATCTACCCTATCACTTATCCAGAGGGCTGCAGCATTATGACACTAGCTGGACCCAGTGGTGAATTTGTGTCGCTGGCATATAAGCCCATTCAGTGCCCTACATGCTGGGTAACAGGTGGTCCAGCACATCAGGGAAGCTGCCCCCAGGATATAGGAAGGCAAAGCATGGGCTCCTCAGAACCCAAGAGTCACCTGCCTGGGGCTACCACTGCTAGCAGTGATCCTGCCCCTGCAGTGTCAGGGCTACTATGTGCCCATATGTGCCCCACCCAGGACCAAAGGATAAGCCTGGCCAGGGGCCCCAACCCCAGAAATATTACCTGATGGCTGCCACAAACACAGACTAAGCCACTGAGGAGCTCACAGACACCACTGATGTTGGATACAGCCAAAGAAATCATACAAAGACGGTACTACTGTGTTCACTCAGAACCAAAACCAAAGTGCCCCAACCAACCAACACTATAGATACATCTATGGGAAAACATCTTTTCCTACAAAAGCTACTCCATCAAATTGGAAGAAGTGACTGTTACACTAAATGTGCAGATATCAACATAAGGACACACAGAAAACGAAAATTCAAGGAATATGACACCTCCAAAGGAACATCATTCTCCAGTAACAGACCCCAAAGAAAAGCTATGAAATGCCTAGAAAGGAATTCAAAATAATAATCCTAAGGAAACTTAGTGAGATATAAGAGAACACAGGTAGACAATACAAAAAAAAATCACGAAAACAACTCATGATCTGAATGAGAAATTCAATCGAGATGTATATAATTTTTAAAAAACCAAGCAGAAATTTGGAGCTGAAGAAGTCAATGAATAAAATGAAAAATACAATGGACAGCTTCGATAACAGATCACATCAAGCAGAAAAAAAAAATTTCTAAACTTAGTTCTTTTGAAATAACCCAGTTTGACAAAGAAAAAAGGAATAAAGAAAGCCTACATGACATATAGGACACCCTTATGTAACAAATATTCACATTTTGGGAGTTCCAGAGGGAGAAGAGAGAGGAAAGTGTGTAGAAAACCTATGTAATAAAATAATAGCTGAACAGTTCCCAAGTCTTCGGAGAGATACAGACATCTAAATACAAGAAGCTTAAAAGATTCCCAAATAGATTCAACGCAAAAAGGTCCTCTCAGAGGCATATTACACTTAAACGATGAAAAGTCAAAGACAAAGAGGATTCTAATAAGAGCAAAAGAAAATAATCAAGTCACATGTAAGAGAATTTCCACCAAACTAACAGGTTATTTCTAAGAAGAAACCTTATAGGCCAGGAGAGAATGGGATAATAAAGTCAAAATGGTTTTGTTTTGTTTTGTTTTTCAAAAAAACCCCTGCCAGCCAAGAATGCTACACACAGCAAAGCCATCCTTCAGAAATGAAAAAGAAATAAAGTCTTTTCTCAGACAAAAACTGAGGGAATTTCACACCACTAGACCAGTCCTACAAGAAATGCTTAAGGGAGCATCTGGAAACAAAAGAACAATATCTATCATCATGAAAACACACAAAAGTATAAAACTCACTGGTAGAACAGATATACAAATGAAACAAAAGAATCAAATATTATTATTATAAAAAACTACCAAACCCAAAAGATAAACAATAAGAGGAAGAAAATGAAAATGATACGTAAAACTATCAGAAAGTAATTAACTAAATACAGCAGTACGTCCTCATCTGTCAATAGCAACCTTACATGTAAATTGTTTAAAGTCCTCAATTAAAACATAAAGACTGGCTGAATGAATTTTTAAAAAGTAAGACTCAACTATATTCTGACTGCAAGAAATTTACTTCACCTGTAAAGCCACACAGACTGAATGTGAAGGGATGAAAAAAGATATTCCATGCAAGCAGCAAAAAGTGTGCAGGAGTAGTTACACTTATGTCAGACAAAGTAGACTTTAAGACAAAAATACAAAAAGAGGCAAAGAAGGCCGTCATATAATGATAAAGAGATAAATTCAGCAAGAGAAGACAGCAATTGTAAATGATATGCACCCAACATCAGAGCACCCAGATATATAAAACAAATGTTATTAGAGTTAGAGACACCTCAATACAATAATAGTCGGGGACTTCAGCACCCAGCTTTCAGAATTGGTTAGCTCATCTAGACAGAAAATCAACAGAAACATCAAACTTAAACTGTGCTATCAACAAAATGAACCTAACAGACATGTATAGAACATTTCATCCAACAGCTGTAGAATACACTCTCTTCATCAGCACATGAACATTCTCTATGATAGACCATATGTTAGGCTACAAAACAAGTCTGAACAAATTTTTAAAAACTGAAATTGTATCAAGTATCTTTTCAGACTACAATGTGCCAAAACTGAAAATCAGTAATAAGAACTTTGGAAGTTGTACAAATAATTAAAAGTTAAATAACATGCTCCTGAACAACCAATGGGTCTATGATGAAATTGAGAAAGATATCAAAACATTTCTTAAAACAAATGAAACTAGGAATACAACATACCCAAACCTATGTGATACAGCAAAATCAGTACTAAGAGGGAAGTTTACAGCAAATGCCTATATCAAAAAAGTAGAAAGGTTTCAAACAAACAAGCTAACAATTTACCTCAGGGAAGTAGAAAAGAAAGAACAAACCAAATCTCAAATTAGAAGGAAAGGAATTGTAAAGATCAGAGAACTATCAAAATAGAGAAATAGGAAAACATGCAAAAAGATAAATAAAATGAAAAGTTCGTTTGTTGAAAAAAATAAATGAAATTGAAAAATCATTAACTAGATTAAGAAATAAGAAAGTAGAACTAAATTAAAAAATCAGAAAAAAAGGAGACAATATAACTGATACCACAGAAATACAAAGGTTCATCTGAGACTATTATGAACAACTATATGTCAACAAATTGGAAAACCTAGAGGAAATGGATAAATTCTTGGGCACATATAACTTACCAAGATTGAACCATGAATAAATAGAATATGTGAACAGACCAATAATAAGTAACAAGATTCAATCAGTAATAAACAGTCTCCCAATAAAGAAATGCCCAGGAGTGGACGGCTTTACTGCTGAATTCCTTCAAACATTTAAATAAGAAGTAATGCCACTTTCTCCCAAGCTATTCCAAAAAAGTGAAGAGATAGGAATTTTTTTTTTTTTTATTCTACAAGGCCAGCATTACCTTAATACCAAAACCAGACAAAGACACAATAAAAAAGAAAATTACAGGCCAATACCCTTGATGAACATAAACACAAAAATCTTCAATAAAATACTAGCAAACTAAATCCAGCAGCACATCAAAAAGATAATACAACATCATCAAGTGGGATTTATCCCAAGGATACAAGGGTAGTTCAACATACACAAATCAATAAATGTGATACATCAACAGAATGAAGGACCAAAATAATATAATCTCAATAGATGCAGAAAAAGCATTTGACAAAACCTGACATTCTTTCAGAAAAAATTCTCGGAAAATCAAGCGTATTAGGAACATACCTCAGCACAATAAAAGCCATAGATGACAAGCCCACAGCTGACATCATACTGAACAAAGAAAAGGTAAAAACCTGAATAAGACATAATGCCTATTTCTATTATTCAACATAGTACTGAAAGCCCTAGCCAGAGCAATTAGACAAGATAATAAAATAAAGGGCATCCAAATTGGAAAAGAAGTCAAATGGTTCCTCTTTGCAGACAACATAATCTTATATATAGAAATACTCTACCAAAAAAAAAAAAAAAAGAAAGAAAGGAATAAAAACCTCTCAGAACTGATAAATGAATTGAGAAAAATTGTGGGATACAAAATCAACATACAAAAATAGTATTTCTATAAACTAATAACAAATTAGCTAAAAAAGATTTCAAGAAAGCAATCTAATTTATAATAATTACCAAAAAAAGACTTAGGGATAAATTTAACCAAGGAGGTGAAAGATCTCTATAATGAAAATTACAAATCACTGATGAATGAAATTAAAGAGGGTGTAACAAACTACTACAGGAACAGAAAACCAAATACTGCATGTTCTCATTCATAAGTGGGAGTTGAACAGTGAGAACACATGGACACAGCGAGGGGAATAACACACACCAGGGCCTGTTAGGGGGTGGGAGGGTGAGGGGACAGAACCTAGATGATGGGTTAATAGGTGCAGCAGACCACCATGGCACACATATACCTATGTAACAAACCTGCACGTTCTGCACATGTATCCTGGAACTTAAAGTAAAATAAAAATAATTTTAAAAAAGAAATTAAAGGGGATATCAAGAAATAAAAAGCTATTCCATGCTCATGGATTAGCAGAATTAATATTGCTAAAATGACCATGCTGCCCAAATAGATCTACAGATTCAATGCAATCCCTATTAAAATACCAATAACATTGTTTTTTGTTTGTTTGTTTGTTTTGAGATGGAGTCTCGCTCTGTCTCCCAGGCTGGAGTGCAGAGGCGCAATCTTGGCTCACTGCAAGCTCCTCCTTCCAGGTTTACACCATTCTCCTGCCTCAACCTCCTGAGTAGCTGGGACTACAGGTACCTGCCACCATGCCCAGCTAATTTTTTTTTGTATTTATTTTTTTAGTAGAGATGGGGTTTCACCATGTTAGCCAGGATGGTCTCGATCTCCTGACCTCATGATCTGCCTGCCTTAGCTTCTCAAAGTGCTGGGATTATAGGCGTGAGCCACCGTGCCCGGCCACCAATGACATTCTTTACAGAAATAGAAAAGCAATCTTAATATTTGTATGGAACCATATAAAAACCAAAATTGCCAAAGCAATACTGTACAAAAGTAGCAAAGCTAGAGGCCTAACACTACCTGACTTCAAAATATACTACAAAGCTATAGTAACCAAAACAACATGGTATTGGTATAAAAACAGATACACAGACCAATGGAACAGAATAGAGAACCTAGAAATAAATCCATGTGTTTACAGTCAACTGATTTTTGACCTGTCTCTTATACACATCTAGATGTGTATAAGAGACAGCAGATACACAGACCAATGGAACAGAATAGAGAACCTAGAAATAAATCCATGTGTTTACAGTCAACTGATTTTTGACCAAGATGCCAAGAACATACACTAGAGAAAGGACACCCTCTTCAGTTGTTCATACTAGGAAAACTGGATATTCTTATGCAGAAGAGTGAAATTAGACCCCTATGTCCTATCACATACAAAAATCAACCCAAAAAGGATTAAAGACTTAAATGTAAGGCTTAGCACTATAAAACTGCTAGAAGAAAACATAGAGAAAATGTGTCATGGCATTTATCTAGGCAAATATTTTGTGTAAGACTTCAAAAGCAGAGACAACAAAAACTAAAATAGACAAATGGGATCGTATCAAACTAGCAAGCTTCTGCACAGCAAAGGAATCAACAGAGTAAAGAGACAATCTGTAGAATGGAAAAAAGTATTTGTAGACATTTGACAAGGGACTAATATTCAAAATATATAAGAAAATCAAACAACACAATTGCAAATGAAATTCAAATTGAAAAATGGGCAAAGGATCTGAATAAACATTTCTCTAAAAACAAACAAATGGCCAAGTATACAAAAAACTTCTAAATGTCACATATCATCAAGGAAATACGAATCAAAACCACAATGAGATATTATCTTACCCCAGTTAGAATGGCTTTTATCAAAAAGACAAAAAAAAAAAAAAATGCTGGTGAAGATATGGAGAAAAGGGACATGTTCTACATTGTTGGTGGAAGTGTAAATTCATTACAGACATTATGGAAAACAGTATGAAGTTTTCTCTAAATATATAGGACTACCATATGATCTAGCAATCTTACCACTGGTATTTATCCAAAGAAAAAGAAATAGATATACTAAAGGAATACCTGTACCCCATGTTTATGATGGTAGTATTCATGATAGCCAAGATATAGAATTAACCTAAATGTTCATGAACAGATGAATGGGTAAAGAAAATGTGGCACATATACACAGTGGAATACTATTCAGCCATAAAAAATGAAATCCTGTCATTTGCAGCAACATGGATAAGCCTAGAGTTCATAGTTAAGTGAATTATAATTAAGTGAAATAAGTCAGGCACAGAAAGATAAATATAGTATGTTCTCACTCATGTGGGAGCTAAAAAGGTCAAGTTCATTGAAGTAGAGAACAGAATTGCAGTTATTAGAGGCTAGGAAAGGGAAGGGGAAAAGAAAGGCTAGGAAGAGGTTGGTAAACGAACACAAAATCACAGGAATAAATTCTAGTGTTCTGTAGCACTGTATGGTGAATGTAGTTATCAATAATTTATTGTATACTTTCAAAAAGCTAGAAAAGAGGATTTTGAATGTTCCCAACACAGATGAGAAGTATTTGAAGTGATGGATGTGCTAATTACTGTTTTGATCATTACATGTTCTATACAACTATCAAAATATATCTCTCCCATAAATATTCACAATTACTACATATCAACTAAAAATAAAAGGAAAGAAAGCGCAATCAAATGTCAGAAAGGCAAAGTACCCATATTCAGATATACTGAGCAAGATGCTAGTGAAGTTCAAAGGAGATAAGAAAAAGGAGGCAGAGATTTTCAGAACACAAAATTGATGAGCTCTTTGAAAGTTTTGGGTAAACAGAGTTTTGTAAAACTCCCATTTGAAATGCACTGTAGGAAGTAAAGGATCATTCCTTGTCACCAGATCTCAGGAAGCACATGGCCACCTGTTAGGAAGGCTGGGTTTTTAAGCTAGGCATGTCTATATTTAGTGTTGTTGATTTGTTTTTGCTTTTTTCTTTTCAGAAAAGAGAGGAAGGGGCAGGAATAGGGGAATAAAGGGAAGGAAATAGGAGAAGAAAGAGAAGGAACAAGAAGTAGATGTAGCTGAACAGAAAGCCTGAGGAGTTGCTGATACATAAGGAGGGGATGGGCATCCCACCTTTGGAGCCACTGGAGTGCTACTTCAGCAGGTCTTCCAACAGGAAGTCCACCGTGACTACGCACAACGGCCTGGTGTTGGAAGGGAGGGTTTTGTTGTTATTGTTGTTGTTGTTGTTGTTGAGACGGAGTCTCGCCCTGTCACCCAGGCTGGAGTGCAGTGGCGCGATCTCGGCTCACTGCAAGCTCCGCCTGCCAGGTTCACACCATTCTCCTATCTCAGCCTCCAGAGTAGCTGGGACTACAGGCACCTGCCACCACGCCTGGCTTTTTTGTATTTTTAGTAGAGACGGGATTTCACCGTGTTAGCCAGGATGTTCTCGATCTCCTGACCTCATGATCTGCCCACCTCAACCTCCCAAAGTGCTGGGATTACAGGCATGACCCACCATGCCCGACCTGGAAGGGAGGTTTTATGGAAGCCTGAGGGGCAAGGACATGTAATGTATCCTCTAATTACCTTTATTGTGAACCCTTGATATGGTTTGACTGTGTCGCCACCCAAATCTCATCTTGAATTGTAGCTCTCACAATTCCCACGTGTCATGGGAGGGACCTGGTGGGAGGTAATTGAATCATGGGGGCGGGTCTTTCCCATGCTGTTCTCATGATAGTGAATAAGTCTCACAAGAGCTGATGGTTTTATAATTCCCTGAACAAGCTCCCTTGCCTTGCCTACCGCCATGTAAGATGTGACTTTGCTCCTCATTCGCCTTCCACCGTGATTGTGAGGCCTCCCCAGCCACATGGACCTGTGAGTCCACTAAACCTCTTTTTATTTATAAATTACCCAGTCTTGGATATGTCTTTATCAGCAGTGTGAGAACAGACTAATATAGCCCTCCATGTGCTTGCCTTACTTGGGCCTTTTTTCTGGCACCAAAGGAGAGTAATCCAACATGCTAGCTAAGGCTAAAGGAGAGATGCATTGGTTCACATAATCAAATCACCAGGACAGAGTGCGCCTGGGCTGGGGATGATGGGAACTATGGGCAGGAACACAGCCAGGATGCTCCTAGCTTCTCCTCTCCACTCTCCCTGCTGTATTCTCTCTCAGACCTGCTTCCATAATGCTAGGTACCTGTCCACCAGCTGATTCCAGCTCTTCTGCCAGAGGGGGATTGGAACCTGGTTCAAGCTGAACAATTCTGTATAGAGAGGATGCAGAATGCCAGCAGAGGACTTTCTGCCTAACAGGTCCAGCATAGATACCTGCATGACCTGTGGTAAAGAGGAGGGAAGTAGTGAAGGAAGTAGCCTGAGCCTGCCAGTAACAGACAAGAGGTTTGGTCTGTAAGAAGACAGCAGCCCCTAGTCCAGCCATGTGGTTAGAGGCCCAGACAAAGGGGGAAGGGTGCCAGGCACTCAGGCAATGTAACAATGGATGTCCCCCAGGGTAAGTAAGCCAAAAAATGGGGACATTCTGGAGCTCTGGGTCTTGGTTTTCTATTCCCTCTTCTGAAAGTACCCATAAAAGCTTTCATGAAGACTGCAAAGCTCTTCTGAGGAACTCCAGCTCCCTTCAGTCTGGCTGTGGGCTGATTCCTTGGAGGCACTTGCCTGATGATCTTAGCAGAAGCCTCTCCATTGTAGCTCTTTTTTACTTATTTATTTATTTGAGACGAGGTCTCTCTTTGTTGCTTAGGCTGAAGTGCAGTGACACAATCATGGCTCACTATAGCCTCAAACTCCTGGGCTCAAGTGATCCTCCCGCCCTGACCTCCCAAAGGTCAAGAAAAAAAAATCCTGGGATTACAGGCATGAGCCCCCCAACACAGCTAATTTTTAAATTTTTTGTAGAGATGGGGTTTCACTATGTTGCCCAGACTGGTCTGAGACTCCTGGCCTCAGTGATCCTCCTACCTTGGCCTCCCAAAATGCTGGGATTACAGGCAGAAGCCATTGTACTGGGCCTGTCTGTGCAGCTTTATTAACAGTAGGATGATACCCCAGCCAGGATGATTCTCCCATGTGACAGAAGACTCTGGATAGAGTCCCAGCTGGTAAAACAATTGAACCGAATTCAAAGTTTGAAGCAGGTCCTTGCTTCATTGTGCCTCCCTGTGTATAACCAAGATACCTCCCTTCTTTTCTCCTCAAAGCAGAAGTGAATTTGGCTAAAAATGAAGGTCCTTGTTCATAGCTCCTTTGCTAAGCAAGACCCACATAAGCCTAAATCCAGGGCCTCCTGCCCTCACCAGTCACCAGGGCGCAGGCCCTGACTCAATGCATCAGTCGCACCCCTGGGGTTGGGGCCAGCTGTCTGTAGGTTCCAGCATCCATGAAGCTGCAGTGCATCTGTAAATTCCGCCCTTCACGCCCTGACCTCATTCCCCATTTCACTGGTTGCTTGATCCTTTGTGTGTGCCTAGGAAGATTTACCCCCGCCTCCACCCCAACAAGTCGAGTGTAAACAAGTTGCTTACTGGCCCTCCGTAGAAAACAGTGCCGATCACTGAACCATGAAAACTCGTGGTCTGTGAGTCAAGCCCGAGGAGCCACGGGCATCAGCTCCGTGCTAATGATGATAGCTGAACAGACGGAGAGCTCTCTCTGTGCCAAGGTCTGCACTGAGTACTGTTCAGGCTTGTCTCATGCTCCTCATGGGAACCTCTGTCAGAAGGAGACTGTTATTCCCATTTGATAGATGAGGACACTGACGCACTGAAAGGTTAAGTGACTGACCCAAGGTTACACAGATAGTGGAGCTGGTTTCCAAGTCTCCCAGTCTGACTCCAGAGAGAGACTCTCCTAACCACTCCATGGCCGAGAATGCATCCGTTCAGGCTATCACACTGCTGGATGTGGAAAGGATTTCATGTGGGTGGATGAATCCCTTGAGGGTGATGTCCCCTCATGTCACATCTATTAATGTCTTTAAGCCTAACAGTAATAACAATAATAATATCCATCTCAACGGTTACTGTGAATATTAAATTAGATGATGTCTGTAAAGGGCTTAGCACAAAGCCCAGCCCTTGGTAAGTGATCTGGAATTGTCAGCTCTAAGTCCCTGGTGTGAATATGGGGAGTGGATTTGCAGTGCTTTACAATGGCTAACACAATAAAAAGTCTGCCCTATAGAATATCTGATGCAGATATGGTATGAATTCAATTGGTCAGCAAGATCGGTTGGTTCAACTGCCTGTACAGCTCATAAATCTTCTTCCGTATTTAGTAGTAGCAACATTCTGGGACCGTCTGTCTGTCTCCGTGCTTTCCTTCCTAAGGCTGAGGCGGCAGCAGTGAGAGGGAAAGAGGCTTTGGGGCCCTCAGGCTTGCACTTGGGGCTGACTTCTCCGCTTCTTGGCTGTGCGACTTCAGGCAGGCCACTTCCCATCTGCAGGCCTCCACTTCCTGATAGATGAGATGAGGAAAATGACGCCTGCCTCACAGGCCGAGGGGAGAGGAAAAAGAGAAAATGTATGTAAAACTTCTGATGCTGCATCTGGCCCACAGTTGATACCACTGTAGCAGACTGTTTTCCAAAGTGGGCACAGCGGTGTTTCTGATCCTGTGTGCTTTTCCAGAACCTTGCCATTTTCCTGTAAAGAGATGAAGCTTATCCCCTCACCCTCACCTCTCAAACCCAGGCGGGCTTTTGTAACTATCTTGGCAGTAGATGTGGCAGAAGTGAGGCTGAGTGACTTCTGAGGCTAGGTCATGAAAGGAGAAAGCTCCTGCCTTGTGTTCTCTCAACATGTCCCTTTGACATCCTGGGCTATCATGCAGCAAGTCCAGCTTCCCTGGACTATGCCAGAGGGACCCTCAGAAGAGACCACAACGAAATGAAGATGCCCCAGGACCCCCCACTGTTCTAGCCCCTGGTCTTTGAGCCATCCCAGTGGGGCCCAGCAGAGATGAACTACCCCCATCAAGCCCTGCTCAAATTGCAGTTATAAGCAAAATAAATACATCTGTGCATGCTGTTCCCTCTACCCTCTAGCCTCAGCCCCGTTTCCCTTCTCATTCTTCCAAGTTCAACTCAAATGTCACCCGCTTTTCTATTTCCCCATTCCTTTAGACCAACAGAACAGTCTGTACCTCTCATGAGTTTGACACTAAACACCATAGTGTGGACCTTTCTTGTCTTTTTGCCAAGACTGTGAGCTTCTCGGGGGTCAGACACAGCATCTTGTTCATCTTTGCACCCTTCATCTAACATAATGAGAATGTTAAACTAATGTGTGTCTGTGTGTCTGTTACTTTTAAGTGTGTTTCTCAGTATGAATTATTTACATCATGAATTATTTGTGATGCCTTGTACAATTTTCAAATGCTAAGATTCCTAAGGAACCAGGTGCTACTTGTGGTCCCAAGTGACCTGGATTGATCAGACTGTGACAGGTAGCGTCTCTCCAACCCTATATCTCAAAAGCAAAAGGGAACTGCATTTGACATCAGCCCTGTTATCCCTGGGAAAGATCCCCTTTATTTTCATCTGCCACCTTGCTGCCAAGAATATTCGATCTCAGCCCGATGTAAGGTCAAGGGTTTCAAGGTTGTCAAAGAAAGAGTCCCAAAGCATTTTCTGCTGTGATCTCACAATACTGGGCCCACCCCTCCTGGCTCTGCCACTGGGGGAAATCCCAACTCCTCAATCCTGAACAATGTCTTGGTGGAAGCAGTTGGCTCATTAGACATACAAGTAAGAACATGAAGCTCTTCTGAGGTGACTTCCTGGCCAATTCAGGCCAAGCCCATCACTTCTCAGTTTACTGATCCACAGGCAGGGTAAGGTGCAGGGCTCAGAAAAGACCCAGTGTCCACAAAACTTCAGCATAGATGGCCCACTTTGCCCAGAAAGCACCAACAGGGATGCAAGAGGGCCCGCCTCTAATTGGCTCTGCTGGCCTTTCACCATGACCTTCGGAAAGCACCAAGCTCTCTGTTTGCCTTTCTCCCAGTTATGTTAACAGGAATCATGACAGCCATCACTAGCTGTTTCTCCCAGCAGTGTCAGTAGCATAAAACACACACCTGTGCTCTTCAGAAGAAGCGCATTATGCACAGGCTGGGGATATTACTAAGCAGAGATTTCACATTCATTGGCCACTCATTGAATGCCCAGTGTTACTCTACAGAAAACAGGAAACAGGAGTCTGGTTTTTGTTTGCTTGTTACCAGAAGCCCTAATTTAGTGGGCTTTCATCTTCCCCTCCAGAACACTATGATGATCTTGACTGAGAAGCACGTAAGACTTAAAGAAGTGGCTGGCTTTGCAGTTTCTGCTCATTACTTGTTTATGGCTGATGTCCAGCATTAGTTGTACATGCCTGACAAGTTGTACCACGTGCCTAAGCCCGAGCCTGTGAATTTAGTGGCGGCGAGGAGCGGTGATGCAACAAAACATATTTGTTATTAATCAATATATAAAGTATGGACACCTAATTTTTTTTTAAAAGTACAAAGTATGGTTACCACCTCCAACTAACCCTCTTCCAGGTAAAATAAGATTGAGAAATTACATAGACTGGCAAGAGAGGAGCGCAGGGGACACCACTGGCTCTTTTGGGGAGCCCCTCTCAGTGGCTTTTCTGGAAAGGCTTGGACAAGACAGTAGATGGCCCCTGCTGGTGGCAATGGAAAGCTCACAGGTAGAAGGGGGGGAAGATTTAGACTGGGTTCTCTAAATGTATCCAAATGTGAGACTTCCACATGCAAACTTTGGTGGGGCCTCTGTCTGCTCTACCCAGGCAGGTTGTCCACAGTGCTGTCTCAGAGCCGGGGCCTGCAGTACATGGCAGGGTACCATCAGCCAATTTCTCTCCAAATGCCGAGGGTGGCGGGGGCTTGATAGATATGTCCAGGGATCCTGGTGTACATCCTCCAACAAGGACAAACAAAGAACAAATTGTTTTTCATACTTGTGACCTCAATCAGACTTGAAATTGGAGGCTGCATGATGCAGTGGAAACATCCTGACTTTTAGAGTCATCCAGGCCTGGGCTCAAATGCCACCCTGCTGCTTGCTTGGGTAAGTGTAGACCATGGTAATCTGCTTAGCCTCTCTGAATCTCACTGTCCTTGCTGTTGTGAGGACCAAATGCCACGGTTGACATAAAATGCTTGGCGCACCATAGGAAATCAGTACACTTCCCTGCCCCTCCTCTACCTTCAGGGCAGGATCGCCATGGCATTCTGTATTATCTGGCTTCCCCCCAAGATCTGAAGCATGCTGGGCACATAACTAATTTTCAGTAGTAACCTGATGAGTGAATCATAAACTGGGCTTCTTTTTACAGGCTATTCCTAAAGCTAAATATTTGTAAAACTGATAGATGCTCTGCAAAATGAAAGTGCCAGGGACAAGGGAAAGATCAATGTCATCAACTCACTGAACAAAGTCAGACAGGACTAGGGCTGAGTAGAATTATGCCAGCAAAATGTGTTCTCTAGGCCAAAGGGTAGGGCACTGGATGGAAAATCAGCCCCTCAGAGAGCTGACAGAGGATTTCTGGATGGAAACAGGGCATTCCAGGCCAGACTGGGCTGAGCCATCAGCTGGGGCCATGGTGCTGTTGAGTCCTTGGGATCCCAATGTCATCATAAAAATCATCAATTTTTTTAGTGCCTGGACAAGCGAATGGAAACATTTTGATGCGCTGGAGGAACTGAGGGCCAGCATTTGGCCAGGCCTGGCTTATATATTGCAAGTTTTGGCCTCTTTCTTAGGACAGAAAACATCTCCCCAGCTTCCCCATGCTCTTAGCTCTCCTTTATTGCTGGGGAAATGCTGTGAGGAGCTGGGTGGCAGTGCAGGAGCACCCTCGGGTTTCAGTAAGCTCCCCTTCGTCCACACAAAGGAACACATACCGCCATAAACCACAATGAGAGAGATCTACACATGCTGCCTGGGAAACCTGTCTATGACCTATTGTTGAATGAAAAAAACAAGTTGTATGAGTAGCATGGTCTTATATTCATTCACTCATATCTATCTATTTGGTTGTACGTATCTGTAGAGGAGCCTAGGAGGAAATCCTCCAAACTTAACAGAATTAATGGCTACGTGCAGCAATTTAGAGAAGGCAGTGGCTTCTACTTTGTATTCTCCTCTGTATTCTCATTTGACTGTTTTTAAAAACAAATATGTATTACTTGCACAGTAATTTTTAAATAAAATTTTACTTAAGGAGCTCTACTTCCAGTTTCCCTGACAACAGTCAATGAACATATATGCAATAAGAAGCTTGGGAGAATTCACAGTCAGTTTAACTTTTAATGAGCATCTACTCTAGGTACAAGTCAGGGTTCCTACCCCAGACAGATGAGCTGACAGACACTTGTGTATGTAGTTCACTATAACAGGAGATGGCTTGGGGCAAGGGCTGGATGGCTGCTGTGATGCACGGCACTGCCATTTTAGATACGTTACAACTCTTCTCTCATTAAATCCTTGACTCATTCAGTCAACACTCAAGCACCTGTGGTGTGCCAGGAACTGCATTAGGTGCCTGATTCACATTAATGAAAAAACAGACATGGTACTTGCTCCATGACATCTTGCAAGGAAGAAGTTTACAGAAGTTCAACAACTTTCTCCAGGTGACTCAGCTAATAAGGGAAGAGGAGCAATTAATTTCGACCCTGGTGACTGGAAATACCTTCCTGAGAAAAGTGACATTTGAGCCTCACCTTGAAGAATGAGTTAGATTTGGACAGACAAGAGGGCATCCCAATCCCAGGGACCCCATGGATAGGTGCAGAAATGGAAACAAAACAGATTATGGACACAGTGTGGTTCCTAGAGCAACTTGAAGGTAGGGGTAGAAAGGGAAGTGGAGAGAAACTAGTCAGAGAAGTGGGCTGGGGTCAGACTATGCAGGGCATGAATGCCACAGCTTTATCCTGAAGGCCACAGGGGGCTAATAGTGCTGTGGCAATTTCCCTCAAAAGAGTAACATTATCAGACATGCCTCTAGAAACTCGGGTTGGGGAAGAACAGTGTGGTCTAGAGGCTCTGGAGTCCGTCTATCTGGGCTTGGATCCCAGCCTTGCCACTCACAAGCTCTAGGACTTTGAGCAAGAAGCTTAAATTCTCTACTTCTTAGTTTCTATCCATCAGTACAATGGAGCTATAATAACAGTGACTGTAAGAATTCAATGTGCTAACACAGGAAAGGTTCACAGGAGGTTGGGTGCATAATAACAATGAGTAAATGTCACTATTACTCTTGCTTTTCTGGTGTCCTTGTCAAGAGTAGAGTAGGATGAGACAGTAGGCAGAAGGTTACTGTAATTGTCCATGTGAGAGATGAAGTCTTGAACTAAGGCCATGGGGATGGAGAAAATAAAAGTACAGAAGCAACGTGGGAGGGTGGAGTGGGCAGGAACAGGTGACCGACCAGCTAAAGGAGAGAGTGGGGGAGGAGCCCAAGGTGACTGGGGACCCTAGCAGAGATGACTGAGTAGATGGGGCAGAAGCAGAGCCATGAATATGGAAGGGAAGGCACCAAGGTTCAGGTGATTGGGAAACCAGGCATAGATGCCTGTCAGGTACAATTAAGGATTTCTTTAGACTGACAGACACTTCCATTTTACAGTCAGCATTCCTGGACCACAAGCTCTGTGGCTTCAGTGTACTTGGGGAAAACCAAGAGCAGGTCCCCAGCCCCTGTGCGGACCTGACACAGCTTCTGCCTGTTGGTCCCTTCTCCACCATGCTGCCTATCAGGTGAATGTTAATAAACAAAGTCTAGCAGGTAAAAATTAAGTATACATCTCACAGACCAGAGCCACTGATCCAGCCTGTCTGTCCAGCGTATGACTTTGGCTGAAAAAAAAAAAGTTGCATTTCCAAAAAGGGCCTCAATGTTTTTTTCAATTAGCCATCTGCTTACCAATTCTCTTTAGAGCGATTAAAAACAAACGCAAGCAAACAAACCATCAACACACACACACACAACTAAAGTCAAAGGCAACAATTCAGTGCAGAGAGAGAGAGAGCAAAGGCTTTAGAAATGAGCAGGCCAGGCTTCTACTGCAGAGCCCAAGTGCACACTTCACTTCTCTTGAGTCTCTTTCCTCATTTGACGTGCAGGGGTAATAATGTCCCATAATACCTACCTCTGGGGTTCTTAAGATGAAATATTATTCCAAAGCCAATTCAATAAAACTTAGATCCTGCCTCCCTTGCAGATTTAGAGGCAAAACCCATCAGGACACAAAGTTAGGCATTGTTAGTTTCTAACAATAGGACTATAATTCATATTACTGTACTTCAAAGCACTCAACGATGTAGTCTATGATCCTTATATTATCTGTATACATATTATGAGTCTCCAAAAACTTGGGGAGAGTCACCCTTTGATAGAACTCCACATCAGATACGGAGGGCTTCCCAGGTTCCCATAAACTCCAAGTTCAATTTTAAAAATCACCTATATATCTCCTAATATTCTAAAAAGGGAGGAACTTTGAAGATGATAGACTCACCAAGTGAGGGAGTCCTGGCTCACTTGGAATGGTCTTGGGATGTCTGCCTGCCAGGAACAGAGGCAGATAAAGGAAGCACATCAAAGACACACTGTCACGCTTGATAAAAAGGCAACAGAAACAGTAAACCATAACGACATTCTTTAATGACAGAAAGCTTCTTTTATTTTGACAACACAGAGCTTTAAGAAAGGAATTTCGCTGCTTCTGGTTTATTTCCCGTTTGTGACCTAATTCCTTATCACCATGAGCCTGGGCAACTTAAAACACATCGCTATCTCTTGCGGTTCCTGAGGCTCCAGCCCAACAGGCAGAATGGAGGCCAGTGTTCCTTCAGGGCACAGACGTGTACCACTGGGAATGACTACACAGAACTGCTGGGATTGAGAACTTCTCTCCTGGAGTGTACAAGGGGCCAAGAGAAAGGTCAGAGCTCAGGGGGTGGCTCGCATGATGTACACGTGTGGCATCAGTGTGGGGAGGCGACAACTCAGGTCCTATAAACCCCAAACACAAATGCAGTCCTCCAGCTGTCTTCCCAGAGTCATCCTGACAGGTGGAGGCTGGGGAGCTGCAAGGGTGCATCTTTACATGAACTGAGTCATATTTGCATGCACGCACAGAGATGGCGCTCCCTGCAGAGGATTCCTCGGGGTAGAAGCAGGACAGACAAGAAGCTAGGCAGACAGGAGCGTGAGCTCTTCTGCCTCCCAGCATCCACCCACCTTGCACGTGCAAGTGCCTTGGCTCTGCATCAGGTAGACCTGGGTTCAAATCCCCGCCCTGCCATCTTTTGCACATTACTTTCCTAAGGTTGTTTGAGTTTCGGTCTCCTGGGGTTTAAAGTGGGGATGACGACGGGGTTGTTGTGTGACTGAAGAAGATAATGCATATAAATCACACCGATGATTATTGGGGGGCTAGAGATGCATCTTTCATGCTCCCCCAGAGCTCACATCAAGGAAGCTTTTCCTATGCCAGGGCTGGGGGTGGGTGAGGAGGAGAGAGGCTTCCACTGAAAAGGCATGACCACAGAATAAACAGCAGGCACCACCCTCTCTTAAACACAGTGATCCTGGGGAGGGGCCTTCATGTGGATAGTCTCATGAGTCTTACTCTGTTCTGCTTCAGTCCCCGAGGCTCCTGGCCTGAATTTCACCCACTTACCATGTGACTCCTTTCCACCAAAGTCCCGCTTTTTTCTCCTGTGACCCCAAGACGCTAACATAACAGCTCCCATCTCCCATTTCCATCCTCGGGCTCAGAGGCATGGCTGACTCCAGGCTGCTTGGGTGAATTCCTGAGACAGAGCCAGTTTACAGTGATCATTTGCAGGCTCTGACTTGAGGAACCCCAAAAGCGGACACTCACATGTGATCAAAGTGGACAGCCAGGCCCACAGTCACCCTGCATTTCCTTTCTCCTTATTTGTCTGGCGGAGCCGGGAGTGGGCGGCCTGCAAGCCACGGTGGTCTGGATGATTCATTTCCTCTTCAGAGTCAAGAGCTGCGTGTTGGTGTCAGCGTGAGGCCCACAAGCGGGGAGCCGAGGGCCTCTGAAGCAAAACACTAAGTGGATTACAACGAAATGAAACATTTATTGAGCACCAGTTTGTAAGTTCTTTAAGGAAGAAAAGAGTAAGCGAGAGGGAAGAGCCGTTTTGCCATTTCATCCATTTATTATGTACAATATTAAGGCACAAGTTTAAGCAGCAAAGAAGAGGAAAATCTTTGGCTGACCAACAGCATCAATATTTGCTGTGGGGGACAGGCAGTGTTCTTGGACTCCCCACACTGGTACACAGACCCATCTGGCTGTACGGCCACGTACACCACCCCTTAACACAGACTGGCAAAACGAAGATGCCAAACGTTACAGCCGGATACCAGCGTCTGCTGGGAAGAGCCCAGCACGAGCACGGCACACTGCCACCAAGCACAGCGACACACGCACACACACAGAGTAGGTGGGAGGGCAGTGGCACTGGGACGGCTGAAACCGGTGCCCATGCTCGCCCTTGTTTCACAGAATTTTACACAATTCTGTAAGTGCTCATGGAGGAGGAGGCTCCCTGTTCCTCCTCAAAAGGAAAAAAACAAAACAAAACAAAACTTGATTCAAATAAAACCAATGTGGATATATTTGCTTACATTCCGTTTTGTAATAAATACTTACAGGTGTCTCTATGTGAACAGACTCCTAGGCACAATCACATGTAAACACAACACCGGGCATCCAGACTTTGGGAGCTGATATAAGAAAATGCTGTATATGTACTTCAATATAGAGGGAGCAGTATTCTAATTCTGTGAAGAAGCAAAGTTTCATGACAAAGAAACACCCCAGTCACATCGTAACATGACAATAACATGCACTAAAGTAAACACAGTTTTACAGAATACCTACCAGATGTTTATATGAATGATTATGCACTTACGTCTGTAGTGTATGCAGAGATGTGAACACATAGGAGGCATGGCAAGAGAATTGATTTTTAAAATCGGTGTGCTAATGAGGACGGTCCTCCCTTGAAGCGGACGCTTGGAGAGGCTCTGAGTCTAAAAACTCATTCCAAGAAATTTCTTAGGGATTTTTTTTAGAGACAAAAATGGTGTAACTTACCTTAATTGCCATCTTTATTCATCCAACTGTGCTATCAAGTACTTGAGATTATTTCCAGAACTTAAATCCATCCTCAAAGGAGGAGGATTTCTCATCTCTAAGGGGAAACCAAAGGAACGCTACAAGCCCCGAAGGCCATTCTGGTAGAAGAGTTCCCAAGATCTTTTTACTTGGCAGCACTATAGTCAATCAGCACATAGTCTCCCAAAAGACACCTTTTAAGGAGGGCGGGGTGAGATGAAACACTTTGATCTTCTGTATGTTAAGAAAAGAAATTCCCACAAACAACCCTATAGTCATACCTCATATGTATGCACTCACTTATACACATGTCTTTATATACCATTAAATTACTAAGTGAGAAAAGGGTATACTACTTAAGAGAAAGAGGAAAAATTGCTCGTTTGTTCCAGGAGAAATTCACTTACTGAAATGCTAACTTTTGCATTTCCCCAGCCGACCAATTTCTGGTAACTTCTTAATTACTTTGCCTATCTCCCATGGAGCCACAAGTCAGAGGCAAACTCATTAAACAATCGTCACATCTAATGAAGACATTTTAAACACTTTAATTACTTAAACAACAAGAAAAGAAACATTTACAAAGCATATACCAAGGCTGTCTCAGGTTTTAGGATGTGGAGAAGCCAGTGGTAGGCTGGATACTCTCTGGCTACTTAAAACCTTACCCATTTAAGAACATTTGTGGGATCCCACTGACCATGGCCATGGTACTCCTTTGCTTAAAAGGAGTGCAAGATCATTCAGGGAACACAGAGAAGCATGCTCCACTTACTCCAGTGTGGACACGGGGCAATACTCTGGTTTTGAAAAACACATCTCTTTGCTCACCATAACTCCCTGCAGTGAAAACATGAGCCCCCTGCCTCAAAAGCTCTGATTATCCGATCTATTATCCACTGCTTCGTAGGTCCCCAGCCTCACCTGAGGTCTGTTTCCCTAAGTCTCTGGGACTCAGGCCAGTGGGGAGGAAGAATTTCCCACTCTCTCAGCACCTGGCATGAAGGTGCTACAGCCACCGCATCATGAGGGTGCACACCCAGGTGAGAACAAACAAGAGGAATGACTGGCTGCTCTGCACGGGGCATTCTGAGCACCTCCTTCCTGAAGCACTGACTTCTGTGTTCCGGGTTCAGAACTAATTTGGTGCAACTGTTTTGGTATCCATGCCAAGCCTTGTGGAGTCAAACTCATACATGAGTGCCAAAGAGCAACCCCAGAGGACTGCACCCAGAAGGGCTCCCATTGCCTGCTCTCCCAACCAAAGCCTGAGGGGGGCCAAGGCAGCCCTGCCCTGCGTGCACGGTTAGAACATGCCGAACTCCACAGTGCCATTGGCTGCCAGCCTCTGGCAGGCAGAGAAAATGCTGAGAGAAGAAAATGCTAAGAAAGGGTTCTGCACATGCTCTGAAAGTTTTGGCAAATAATGTGTTTTTCCTGGCAGCATAGCTATATGGACCTGCAGACAGGAATAGTTCTTAGGTACAGAGGCATCTACTTAGTGAAACTCTGGCGTCAGAGACCTGACTCCAACTTCTCCAATTCCATATACTCTCCTGGCAGCACACAGAAACTGCCAGACAACACAGTCAAGGGTGAAGCAGAACAATGCTGGAATACCTTCCTGTGAAGCCGGAGCCTCTCCCCTTCACCCTGAGACAAGACCCTCAAGTTCTATAATAAGGCTCCACTGGGAACGTTTGAAGTCCAGGTCTCTGCAAAGTGCAGAAGTATCTTTTAGGTATAGTTTGGAGCTGTGCTTTTGGTGGAACACAGTAATTTCCGTCTATGCCTGGCATTTATAGGCGATTCTAGGAGTTCTGGACTTAGTCCTATTTCTTAGGCTCTGAGATGTGTGAGAGCTGTGTGTGTGTGCACCCACGTAGGTACATGTGCACATGCACATCACAGACAGGGATAGAGACTGCCAAGATGCAGCGCCGCATGTTAAGAGGCCGTACAGCCACGGTCTACGCGCAGCGCCTCTCCAAACTTTGTTTTAAATCATCCTGGCTTCTCCTGGCTGTGAGACTTCAGGAAGGGACTTAACCTCTCTGAGCCCATTTCCTCATCTGTGAAATCAGAATAATAAACTCACCCCCTGTACTCCAGATGGGTGGAGGACTAATTAAAAGGTACTTACCACACCGTTTGCATACACAGTTGGCGCTAGAAAATATAGTTGCATTATTTTTCTGAAAACCTGTTTGAGATAGTGTGAGCTGCCCAGAACTCAGAGCACGTGCTCAGTATGTGGCCGGACTTCAGGAAAGTTCTAATGATGAAAGTATTTAGTGCCCTGGCTTGGCAGGAAATTTCCCACAGAAGGTGGCATTTTAAAGCTAGAGATCCCATTCTTAAGGAAGAGTCTTAGTAGGTTAAGAGGAAAAAAATGTTGTCAAAGTCCACAATACAATGCAGTTGAAGCCCTGAAACATGGCCATGTGTCCATTTGTATTCTGACAATGAAAACACTTGGCAGCTCAGGCGGACCTTGAAAAGCAAGCAAGTCTGACACCTGACTAGGGCAATGAGGTGTCTGGGGCATGAAGACCAGGCTTTGGGAGAAACGGCTGGGTATCTCACTCTAACCTACGTCTAAGGGAGGCAGCCCAAGTTTGGGGTGGCCTAGACTTGATGGTAGGGGCTGGCAGAGCTGACTTACCTTCCTATCTCTAGACATTTTACTTTCTGGTCCATCCCCAACATACACTGGGGTCAAAATGTCCTTAAGAGAGTTAGTTGCCATCTCCTAACCTCATCTCCTATGAAATGTGGTGGGAACAGAGATTAGGAAGGGATCTCTATGCCCTCTCCCCACCCATGTCCATCCTCAATCCTTTCCCCAATGAATGAGGCCTCCTGTGCCCTCTTCCCACACCCTAGGACGTGGGGCGAGCTCAATGCTCAGCCTCTCAGAGCTCCTCAGTTTTCCCATTTGCACAACATGTACTCCGATGCTCAGTGACAGACTAGAGGAGGTGATGAGCAAGTGGCACAATGTGCAGTGCCTATGGCAAAGCAGAGCTCCAGAGGGCCAGTTCCCACTCCTCTGTCATACTGGGTGGCCAAAGCCACTGATTTCTTCCCTCCCCTCTCCAGCCTACACTCTTGTCTTCCTTCTATCACCTCAATTTGGGGAGGCTATAACTTCACCAGCGTTACACACCCAAGACCAGTCCTAAAATAAGCTACCCGAGCAATGTTTCCTGAGTAGCACTGTCTTGAGTGTTTCATTTAGAAGGTACTTGGAAAAGGTACCCCCCTTTCTTTCTTCCTCTAAGCAAGCATGAGGAAAGGGAACTGGGAAAACACCAATCCAGCTGACCTGGAGGGACATAAACATCAGGACCCTGCAGGAGCATCTCTCTGATGGCCTGATGAGCTTCTCCTCTTTTCTAATCCAGCATCTCCTAGATTTGTAAAGGAAGCCAGTGTCAGAAGAGTTGAATATGCAATGTCACAGCAGAGGTCTAAGGGACCTGCCACCTAACACACGCCTGCCTCTTTTCCATGGCACTTCTGTCTCACTTTGAATAAACTGCTTCAAAACTGAAATCCTGAAAAGCCTGACAACACTGTATATACACTGGCCTGGTAGGTTACAAAAGAAGTTCACAACAGAGGCAAGCTAGTGCCATGGAGGTCTGGGTGCTGATCGAGAGCAAGCAGAGGCGTGCGCAAGGGTGGAAAGAGTGTGAATACGCTCATGAGCCTCAATACAAGAAGGTACATGGGAGCTGGTGGGATTCTGGAAACCACTGAGACAACTGTCTGTAAATTGTCATCTGTTTCCTGGAGTGCTGTCCTAAGTCTTCCCCAACAGAGCAATGGAGTTTGGAAATGTCAAGCTCCTTGCAAGAGAGCCGATGTGAGAGACAAAAAAGCAAGTGCCACGATCTTAATGCAAGATGTCACAGGGACCCATGGAATCTCCTGCCTCCTCAAAGCTTGCTTAGTTCACAGTCAGAATGAGGTTCACAGCTGCAACCCAGCTATGCAAAGGTGAAGCAGCCAGGAAGCGGCACATGGCTTTGTCCTACTGGTCACTATCAAACAAGCAGGAATGATGACAGTTCAGGTACTGCTCTCATAAATCCCATACCTAAGGAATTCTGCTATGTCTTATTAAAAACAAAAACAAATGAAGGAACAACAAAAAATTAAAGACCGTAAAGCAGAGACAGAGATGAACTTAGAAGTTAGGATGGATGAGGACTGAGATCATAATCCATCCTGCTTAGAAAATACTGCAGAATTCAGAAAAGCTAAGAAGCCCAATCATCTCTTGGAAATCCAAACCAAACAGGTAATTAGGTGAAGACCAGCTTTCATATCCCCCTCGCCCTCCATGCTTCTTCTCACTGCCACACTCACACACACGGGACACCCCACGGTTGGCACAAGTCACACTGCATTATGCCAAGACAGGCTCTCAAGATTTCTTGGAGGCTCTTCTTAAACCAAACATGCTAAGAGGCAAGGAGAATGGGGGTATTCCAAGGAGGATCCACATTTGGGTTTATCTGTTTATAATCAGAGAATGGGGATACACAAGCCCTCCCCAAGAGATACATTTTCTGTACAATGAAAAATTCAATTTCCTATTTCTTAACTTTGTTTGCAAACCTACACGCCTCTTCTCCCTTCCACTATGTGTAATAAAATCCATCGCATTATCTTCTATCTTCAGTCATGTAGGTCTCCTGTTTTTGTGTTTAACATTTATAAAATGTGTTCTTATGAGTCTGAAATCTTTATCAGTTCAAATCATTCCTGATTTCCCACTACAACCTTCTAGGTCTTTCTTCTTTCTCTGCCACTTTCCTTGTTTGTCAACGCTCCGTTCTGAAATTCCACAGGGATGGCAGTTAGATGAGGACTTCCATCATCTCTCCGTCGGGGAACTCAGGCTTGTGCAGCAAGCTGCTGACCCGGCCTCTGTGGTCAGGCGACTTCCCATGGCCAGGAGAGTTCTCTGCCAAATAGAGGGGAGACATCAGCTGCCCATTCCTCAGGAGGGGCACAGGCTTTCCAGGCTCTCTAAAATGGACCCACGTCCAATACCACTGCACACCCAGGATTCCCACCACAGTGCATGTGAGATGATCCAGCCCACAGCGGGAACACACAGAGTGACTGGGCCAGGATTCAGACACAAATACAAACCAGGATGGTGATGGCAAAGGATTCAGAGGGTGAGGATGATAGTGGGACTCTGTACAGGGGCCCCTCACACCCTCTACTCAAAACCATCAGGCGCATATTCTGAGCCAGGCACTTTTTACATGTTCTCTGGCTTACTCGGAAAAGAATTACATCTTTAAAAAGTGACAACATTGTATTTACTTGTCTACTTTGAAAAGTGAAAATAAACAACCCTCTTGGAGGAAACAGTTAACTTAGGCCCCACAGAGGCTGTGCCTCCTCAAAAGAATTCCTGAAAAGGGAGGTCCCCATGACCATGATTAGCACAAGGCCAGGTTTATTCTTACCCAGGACACTTCGGGACTCACTGCAAAGCTCACCTCTCCCAAGCTGTCTTCCCTTAGATATTTTAAGCAGCTCGTTAGTCCTGGCCCAACTGCTGTGTCACAAGTTAACCGACTCTGCAGGTCAATCTACCTTCTCCTTCCATCACTATGTCCTCCACTGAGGCCAGAATCCCTGGCAAGTCAGAGCCCGGAAGGCAATAGTGAACTTGTGCCTTTGATGTACCTGGTACCTAATTCTGGCTCCCAAACATACTAGAGGGCATTCAGTCCCTCAGAGGGTCTGCTGTCACTCCTTCTGGGGAAGGGTTAGTTAAAAAGCATGCACTGCCAGGGCAGTCTCAAGCTCTGCACTCATTTCAAATAGTAATAAACTAGACATGTCTCTATGCATATTTATTCCCATAATAAGAAAGGGCACACATACATATCCTAAGTGCATTAGGATAGCCACACTCATAAACATCCCCACAGAGTAAGAGCTAATGGGTGCTCCTGCTTCCTCTCTAGCTCAACAAAAGATTCTCTTAGGCCAGACAGTTCCACAGTTTTCAGGGGCATCAAGGTGGGGTAGCCCACATACCCAGTTTCTCTGCGGTCCCTTTGGCTGCTGGGTGTTTCAGGACAGGGCTGTGAGCAGGGGTCGTGCTCAGCCGGCCGCGGCTGGGGAGGGAGGCCATGCTGGGCCAGAAGAGCTCGGCACTCTTGTCGGTCTGTGTGCTGCTGTCCTTGCTGCCCGTCTTGGCGTGGGCACTGCTGGCTGCCGTCGTGGAGGCTGTGGAGGACAGTGCTGAGCTGGGTGGGGGTGGCAGCAGTGGGGCAGAGGCGTGTTCATGGTGCTCCTTCCCCAGCAGCAATCCTGAGGGCAGAGAACAGATTTTTCAACGACATTCTTTTTTTTCCTTTTTTTTGTTTTTTTACATCTAGTCTTGGAGGTCTGTTCCTTGTTGACTGATGACTGCTTCATTCATTCATTCATTCATTGATTCATTCCCCAAGCATTTAATAAACACTTATTACAAGCCTGATAAAATACCAAACACTGAGAGAATAAAAAATGAAAGACCTAGTCCCCTTCCTAAAAAATTGTAGGATTTTTTTTTTTTTTTTGGAGTGGAGAAGTAGTTGTCAAGTAAACTGATTATAATTTAATATATAAACTGTAGGATACAATTAATCACAGGGTGGTATGGACGAACAGAGAAGTGCCTAATTGCCAGCAGGAGGGACAGGGAGGTTCCTGCAAGGCTTTGTAGAGACCAGGCTTGCTGCCCCCAACGTGGCCCAGAAGGGCTGGCCTGAAGCATGGCAGTGTGCTTAAGAAAAGCTACAAGGCTTCCCTGGTCCTAGACATGTTCCCATTGGCTTGCTGCTCTTCTGAATAGTTCACAATTCCACCCTACTCCTCGTAATGGATGGATGCTCCCCTACAGGCTTGGGTTCAAAGATAAACATGCTACCTGCACATTTCTGCAGTGGAACTGTAGCCTCCCAGAAGCAGAAAGCCAGCCAGCCAGCCTCCTAGGAAAGGCCACTTAGCCCTCTCCTTACCCCCTTCCCCAAGAGGAGTGAGGCTGGGGTGGGGAAGAGGAGACGCTGGCTATGGAAATGGGAGGCGTGGTGTGCACAGGTGTCCATTTTCCTCAGAGCCTTCCTGGAAAGCTGGGCGGGAGGATAACTTTTTATTTTTAAATACAGCACACCAGAAGGAAAGTGCCAGCACCCTAGAACGCTAGCCTATAGAAAATGTGGTAAGCACAATCAAGTATTTGTCCTCTTATCTGGTTAGATAGCCAGCAATTCATCAAGTCTCCTCGCCAGGGCTGTTTTAAGGTGCCCATTCAGAACTCAGGGCAGTTCGGTTTGCCGAGAGCAGTGCTTTTCAAAATGCAATGTGCATACCAATGACTTGGCTATATCGTTAAAAGCAAGACATGATCCAGCAGGCAGGGCCTGGGGTTCTGTATTTCTAAGAAGCTCCCCGATGGTGACGGTGCCGCTGGCCCACAGACCATGCTGAGCAGCAAAGGCCTTCACCTGTGCTTCCACATCACCTCACTTCATACTGCACGTCCTTCCTGCGAGGCAGGCCTTATCCTGTCTTACAGAGAAGGAAATGGAAGCTCAGAAAAACTAACATCTCACAGCTAAGCAGCAGCAGAAATGGGACTCAAACCCAGCTGTGCCTGACTTGGAGTTCAACCTATGTTCTTTCCACTTCATCGCCCAGCCTGTGGAAACTCCAGAGTCTGCAGGATGTCCTCGTAGGGAGTGACAGGCTGAGTAAGTCACTAGCCAGCCATAGCTCCTGGGAGCCCCTGGGCAATTGGGAAGGTATATGCTATCACCTCCACCTCCTTCCAGAACCCATCACGCAAGCAATGGTGACATGTGGGGAACTGCACAGTCACCTATGAACCTGCCTCAGCCCCTAGGAGAGTCCCTCCCTGTGTTTGTGACACGTGGACACCAATGACAACAACAAGGAGGAATATCAATGCAGGAAACACAGCAGCTCTTCCTTTAGACAAGTCCTCCGGCTCCCAGGCCTGGTTTAGACATGCCAGGTCCTAGGGGATACAGGCACAGACACCAGAGATGCCTGCCTGGCTGCATGTCACAAACAGGGGACTCCCAGGGAGGTTTCTGCCAGAGCTGAGCAAATTTTCAAACTCCTTGACCAGGCCTGTCTCAGCACTGCCTCCCGGCTTTCTTGCTGGGCTGGGAGCTAAATGTCCTTGGGACAGTCTTTGATGATCTCAGCTGCCGTACACACATGTCTTCTTTGAAGTGTATTTCCTTTGGGGGCAGGGGCTGCTGAAGCTACCAGTGGAGGAACTTCAAACAGAGATTCTGGCTGGGAGCCTTTGATCCCCCCAACTCTGTCGGGTTCATATGGAAGCTCTTATCCCCTCTGGCCCAGAGCAGCCCGTCTCCTCTGGGGTCCTGTGCTGAGGACAACTGGCTCTCAGCTGCACCGAGAAACGAAAACATGATCTGATGTGGGGAAATGCATCAAAGAAGGGCCAGACCCCTGGAGAGGCCAGAGTGCAGGGAAAGGGTGTGGAGGACCTGTGTGTGGGCACGCCGCCTGCTTCCCCTCCACCTTGGCTAACCCAGCCAGCCAACAAGCCCACCTGCCCCCAGGAAACCTACTCCTGGCTAAGACCACACTTAGAGAATGTTCCTCAAAATTCTGCCCATGCAACAATACAGCAAAAACTTATCACCCCCACCTTATGCGAGACAGCACTTCTTCCAATGTCCTCTCCCCATTATCCCATTCTTCCCTCCCATGCCCCATGGGGTAAATCAGGCAGACACTGTCCTCCCTTTCTAGACATGGAAGCAGAGGTGGAGCCGTCATACAACTGGTCTAGAGCACAGCCAAGTTCAGAGGTGTGATGTCTCTAGGCTTTTCCATGACAGCCTTTTGTGTTACAAGGGTCACCTCAACTTATAACAATAATAGATAATTATGATCTGAGTCAACCCATGGCTAAGAGCTACTCCAGTGGTGCAGTCTTTAGAATGTACACAGTGCTTCCACATATCTCACTGAATTTCTATAACTGAAGTATGATTGATTTCCCTCCCCACTTCACAGATGAGTAAACTGAGACCAGGAACTATTCAGGGACATTTCCATGTCCCATGAGTGGCAGAGAAGCTGTCTGATCTTGCTTTTCCAATCATGGCCTGACAGAGGTGTGGGGCCCACCTATGCTCCCCTTCCAGGTCTTCTCTTCCTTCTTTTCCTCGGCCAGCTGGCTGCTGGTAAGAGAGGTCTGGCGAGAGTGTGTCCCAGTAGCTGCTGCTATGGATGGAACGGAGCGGGCAGGACGTAGGCTGGAGGAGTCTGTCTTTCCAGCATCTTTACGAGATCGCTGCTGCAGGACCTTAATCATAGCATCTTTCTCTATGATTTTGGCATGGAGATTTTTAATGCTGTAAAACAAAACAAAACAGTCTTCATAAAAAGCTACTTGGCTAGAAAAACTTGAAACATTTATCTCAGGCTGTCTCAAGGACTTTAATTGTAATTTAGGGATAGAGGATGAAGCACAGTACGAGTCTTCAAATGTTGATAATCTCCAAATTGTTAAGACAGGTCTTTGGTCATAGGTCAAAAGAGTACACCCTTCTCTGGCACCTTGGGAGACTGGGACTTCAGGGAGGTACGGTTAGAATGACTGGCCACATTCCTGGACCGAAGTGGGCTGGGGACCATATTTAGAGGGTCTAGCATTGGCGGCGGGGGCTGGGGGTAGGTAGGGGCTAGGGAAGCATAAAAACTCTAAAGCCTCAAACAGGGTGAGCTTTCAACTAAAGCCAATTTCTCTATTTTCTAAGAAAAAAGAACCAAGATGAACAGGTCCTCTGGTAGAAGACGATTTTTCTGGAAGAATGCTGAGTTATTTTCACAACTTTGATAGTAACTCACTGAGCCTGTCTATCAATGGCTCAACCACTCAGCCCTATTTTCACATCTGCAAAATAAGAGGCCTAGGGCTCCCAGGGTTCCACAAGCCCTCAGGTAATGAAGTGGGACAGGCTAATTTTATTATGTCAAAAAGTCTGCTGGAAATTTTGTATAGCCCATCAGAAGAGTGCATTAGCTAAATATGTTCTTTACTTTGGACTGGAATATATAAATTCTGGCTCAAAAACTCTGAACCTTTGGAATATAATGTTTCCCCTTTTCAGCTCATAATGTCACAGACACCAAGAAATAACACAGACATCTAAATTCTTCTGTCACTAGACTCAGCCTGCATCTTAAAACCTGCAGGTGACATGCAATTTCCCCCAGACAACTCTGGCACCAGACCCATTGCTGAGCGGAACCACGTGCTTAGGTTGGAACCTTTTCCTTCTCTCCATGGCACAGCAGGGGGGAGGAGAGTTTTTGGAGACCTCATGTTCACAGCCTTTCAGAACATGACAGAGAAGCAATCTGTTCTGGAAGGCCTGGAGTGTGAATGCAAACATGGGCTGGCGGGTCCCATGTGCCACACATAGCCGTCCCTTACGTGTATTCCATGTCCTGACACCTTCTGTTGGCCTGCACCACCTCCTCCTCCTCTTGCCAGATGTGGGCCTCCAGAGAGCTCTCTCCGTAGCTGCCATTCCGTGAGTGGTTGATGATCGTGGTGTCCCTGGCAACACAAGGATATGCGTTTGATCACGGGAAACCTTCTTGCTTTGTCTCAATGCAAACAGACACAGAATGGAGGGGCTGGTGTTCATGCTGGAACAGAGATCAGCTCTGCATCTCCCACTGGCCCATGAAGGCCTTCCCTCCCAACTTCCCCAGCTCAGTTATCAATCTCATCTGATGCCCATACAGAGAAAGGTGTAAATGCTTGTGGAGAGGTGACCACAGGGTGCTGTGCTAAAACTCCACAAATTCCTTCACCCACTTTTCCTCTCCTGAATTCTGTCCAATTCTCTTCCTAAACTAGATAGAATTAAGCAGTATCTAAGGAAAACAAAAAAAATTCAAAAATCAAGTCCCCTCTGCCCTGTGACTAGATTATGTATTTAACTACATGGCATGTTAAGAATATGTAAAATGGGCACCTAGAGATTTAATCTACTAACATATGGACACTATTATTATTATTATTATTATTATGATATTTGTTGGTATTTCCATGGTTGTACTTTTTCATGCTTGTCCTATGCCTCACCTTTCCCATCAAAGTTTAGGTTTTATTTCTGTTTATCGCCCATATAGCATAGAATGCCTACTTCAGTATTTTACAGTAAAATGGGGGCTCAGTAAATACTTAAAACTGAGACTGGTCCTCTCAGCGAGTGAGGCTCCGAGCTGAAGTCTTCGTTCATGTTGTATTCTGTCTCACTTCTTGTTTTATGGGCCCTGCCTGGGATGCAGGTCAGGACAAGGTAATAGGCATCCCAGGGCCCAGGGCAGAAAGATGAAGGCAGACACTGTCCTTGACAAGTTCAGGTGAGGTGGGTGCAGTGAGGGCAAGGGCAGACACAAGTAAATTAAGAAGCAGTTTCACTGCAAGCATCTGTCTGACTATAAACAACCAGTCACCGATAACTATTCCTGCCACTGGTTTTGACAATTGCTGCTAACTAACAATGATTAGTAAAAATAAGATCACTGCGTCATCTAAGTGATACATCTCAAGATGAAAGGCACAATAATGGCTCTGACTACATGAGTACCTAATTAGTAAGACATAATGTAGCCAAGTATTTCACATCTTTTTAACTTCATGTTCCAATGTACAATCATACTGAAAAACTTTTTTTTTTTTTTTTTTTTTTGAGGTGGAGTTTTACTCTTGTTGCCCAGACTAGAGTGCAGTGGCACGATCTCAGCTCACTGCAACCTCCGCCTCCTGAGTTCAAGCGATTCTCCTGTCTCAGTCATCCAAGTAGCTGGGATTACAGACATGCATCACCACATCTGGCTAATTTTGTATTTTTAGTAGAGACGGGGTTTCACCATGTTGGTCAGGCTGGTCTCGAACTCCTGACCTCAGGTGATTCAACTGCCTTGGCTTACCAGAGTGCTGGGATTACAGATGTGAGCCACCGTGACCGGCCTGAAAACTTTAAAGCTTTTTTTTTTTTTTTTTTTTTTTTTACAGAATAGCCCAAAACAGAAAAATTGAGGCCCCTTTAATGACAGCTATCAGCTTCACACAGGGACTGGGTAGGGCATGGTACACGTGGTCTCTCATTTAGTTCTCCCAACTTGTGCACGAGGTATTATTATCCTCAATTTCTAGATGAAGAAACCAGGGTTAGGTGACATTGCCAAGAATACTCAGTTAGTGAATAGTGAAAATTGATTCTAACTCAGGTATTTATGACTCCAAAGTCCATGCCCCTAACCATCACTCTATACTCCTGCAAGTTTTGTATGTCTTTAAGAATAAGGTCTCAGCAAAGATGAGTAAAGATAAAAACAAACCAGAGGGCATATGTGAGAATGTGACTCAGAAAAGTGCAAAGTGTCATTGAAAATACACTAAAGGCCAAGTGATGTAGAAAGCAAACAAAATGCTTTAAACATATTTGTAAAATTATAAATTCACACTATGGTGCACAAAATCATCAATATAGAAATTAGTGGCTAGAAACATTTTCAACAAATTTACTTTTGGAGACTCTACATGGAGCTGGAAACGAATCTAAAAATTCATGTTTACATTGCCAAGTAAGGATAGCAAACACAATTAGATAAAAACAACTTAGACAGTAAACATATAAAACTCTGAAAGAAATATTACATTGCTTTGAAATTTTAAAACATTTTCAAAACCTTCTGCACACATACAAGATAAGCTGACTCTCTAAAAATTCTGACCAGCAGCATCAAGAGGCGTAAAGATGGGAAAACCAGTTGGAGTACATAAGTTATTTTCTTTGTTTAAAAATCATTGCTTATAAATATAAAGTATGCATCCGTAGTTGAAAAGTCACAAAACTAATGGCTGGAAATAGTCATTTTTACCAATTTGTCTGTGGCCATTTAGCACCTGCACCTAGTCAATAAGAGCTCAAAATGTGTACTTTCCTCAAAAACGCTTCATTTTCCTTTTTTCTCTTACTGAAAGGAAAAAAGCAACGCTGAAATGACAGAGGTTTTCTTTGAAAAGAACATTAAGATTGGGGCTATCTGATTGGTTCTCTGAACCTATTCCCCCACCCAGAAGGGGCAGTCTGAAATGGGGAGGGTAGTTGCTCACAGAATTATTAGATGCTTAATAAATATGTGTAAAAGCAAAGAAGGCGGGGTGACGGGGATGGAAAGGGGCTCCCTCTACCCATCCAAGACTTCAAATAAGGCAGAGAAGGGGAACAGTGGGACTGGGTAAATCCCACAGAACTCCTGCTCTCTGGGGTAAGAGTAATTTCCCCTTGCACAAAGGATAAGAATAAGGCTGGGCCTAGAATCCTGTGAGCGGGTGATTGTGATTGGGTCTGTGGTTTCTACTCGTCCCCTGCCCTCCCTCCTCTGCCCACTACAGGGTTTATGCTTTGGACCCATTCATTACCCCACTCCTGATTTTAACTTTCTAGTCCTATTCATACTCTCAGGGCCCAGGATCCCAAACAGACATCTAACGCAATAAACCCACAGATGAAACAACAATGACACGTGGAAGCCCCTGTGTCATTTCTCCAAGGTCACACATTGACACTGCTACTGGGGCTTTAGTGTTCTCAGCCAGAGCAATGTGGTCAGGTTGCCTGCTCTCATCATTGATATTTCACATGTGATGTAAGTGACACTCAGAAGGGCTTGTCCTGGATCACACACGCACAGTCAGGAAGGGAGGGAGAAGCCCTGAGCGCAGGTGTCCTGCCTCCCTGTGCAGCGTTCTCTCCATTACAATCACAGGGAGGAAGGAAACTCCCAGGGCAACCGCGCATAGCAGTGCACTAGACCACACATGTCTAAGAAGGCCAGGTCCCTTTGTGACTTTGTGATGACCTGTTGTTCTCTTCCTCGGAATGAGAGAGGAAATTTAGTTATTAGCTTAGAAAACAAAAAGCTGAAAAAAAAAAAAAAACATTTCAATTATGTAAAAATCAGCCGATGTTTCAAAAGGCTTCCCTGTGCCCATCCATATACTGCAAGGGCTGAACTGGAGGCTGCGACTTCCCTCCAGCTCTCAACCCAGTACCCCGAGCTTCACCGCACCGTCTCAAGTGTCTATACCTGCTCCCAAAGTCTCACTCTCATAGATACTGCGGGTTGCTTCCCATCAAAGTGTAGACACACATAAACAACGCGGAAGCACAGAAAAATGATTCCCAAACGGGCATTTTCCACATGGGTCTGTAGGTCTTTCTCGGTGCAAGTGTGCTGCGGCGCCCACTGCAGACACTAACGCCCGAATGGTGGCACTGCTTTCTCCAATTCCTGGAGCTAACATCTGAGCACACTACTGGGGATTCTCCCCTACTTCAGTAATGAACCTGACAGCCAGTGAATAACTTCAAGAGTATCCCCTCTCCACCCCAACAGGCCTTCTTGCAGTCATTAAAAATATAGTAACCCATCCCAAGGCAATGTGGCTTTTAGTCCTCTCTGGGTTCATGTCCTGTCATCCAAATAGCACCATAGCCCTTATTTATTAAGAAGTCCCATTTTCTGGATGCTCCTTTGAAATTTGAGGATCCTTTCCACATAAATTGACCCTAAATTTTGGTGAATTCCAAACAACTTTAAGTTAAATACCCAATATAACTTATGGGCAGAAAGCAAACTGGCTGGGAGGCAGTGAGGGGCTGGATTGGTCCCCTGCACAGCCACCCACGTGTGTGCAGCGACTATGCACGCAGCTGAGATCCAGTGGCCAAAGGCGAAGAGTGCCTTGCTCACTCTGACAACAGTATGTTTTAACAGAACATTTAGGAGCTTTTTTTGTGAATTACTGCACACTTTGAGCTGGTTTATAAAGACAGAATAAGTTGTGCACCTACAAAAAGAAGTAAGGCAACTGAGGTAAAAACTGACAGTAGCAGAAAAGAATTTCAAACTATATAAAATCAGTTTTCAAGCCAGGCAGATCTCCATTTGACACACAGCCCACCACCCACTACCAGTGTGATTAGGAGTCAACCACTGTACCTCTCTAAGCCTCATTTTCTTTGCTTGTAAAATAAAGATGATAATAATATACCTGCTCTCAGGGCTGCTATGAGGATTATCTATTCTTCTAGTTTGGCCCATGATATAAATCCAGCATTAAAAAGTGCCTTAAATATACTTTCACAACATCATTCTTGGTGATTGCACAGTATTCCACTATGTGATGTACTTTAAATTATTAAATGAACCTCCTCTTGTTGAAATCTAGGCTGTGTTAAATGTATTGATAATTTCAACAACACTGAGATTAACTCTTCAGACATCCATCTTCAGGCACTTATATGATTTTTAAAAGATAAATGTCTAGAACTAGAATTGTGGACTCAAAGGGAAAATATATATTGCCAAATTACCCTCTAGAAATGTTATACCACTTTGCTCTCCAACTAGCACTATAACCACTTAAAAATAATTTTTAGCTGACCTCACTCCCTAGGATGGGTCTTGGACCTCTCTGGATAGCCTGTTTGTTTTGCTTTGATTGCTTTTACGACCACCAGAGTTCCACTGGTCTCACCTCTCAGCTGCTGCGGTGGCCGCAGCATTCATAGCAAAGTGTCGGATGGTGCTCTCCTCCAGGTACTTCTGCTCCCACTTCGTCATGTCGGCCTCCAGGGCTAGGATCCGTTCCTCCTTCTCCCGCACAAGTTCTAGGAGGGCTGGGGCATTGTATTCCGGCACGTTGGATGGCTGGCCATTTCCATGTTTCTGAAGGAGTAGAAAAAAACATCTTGATGCTCAAAACCACATCAATGCTGTCTACACAACTGCCCATACAGAACAGATGAAGTTCCCCAGATCCTGCAGCAATTCACACACCATGCTACTTCACCTCCAAATTCCTCTATTGTAGTTAATTCTCATGGTGCTCTGCAAAACAGACAATATTATCCCAGTTTTACAAATGAGAAATGAAGTTTCTGAGGGATTACATTAATGATGCAATGTCCCTCAGCTAATCAGTAGTAGGGTCAGGATTCAAACCTGGGTCTATCTCTGCAGGTCAAGGCCTTTGCATGACAAGAAGTGGCTTGTCAAATGGCATGCAGTTAATTACACCAAAAGCAAGAATAGGAATTAAGTCTTGGCCTCCTGGTCTAGGGTACTTTCTCCAGAATTCCACAAAGTGATTCCAGCTGTTTGTTTCCCCTGAGGCTGGCGGGGGAAATGGAAGGCAAAGGAAGTGGGAGATGTCCTAACTTGCATGCTGCCTAACTGCAATGCTGGGAAAGGAGGTATTCATAACTGCCCCACTCAGAGGCCTGAGGATGAGAATCAAACTAGATAATAATGCATATGAAAGCAGAAGACCTCTAGCATAAGGCAAGCTCATTTTTCAGTCTTTTCTTTTCATCTGTGTCAATAAGAGAAAATAAAGCCATTTTCTGGATTGCTTACAAACTGAGGATGTTCATACTTCAGAATCTTTTTCCTTTAATTAGGTACGCTATTTCCTCTAAAGAGCATGACACAGAAGAAGTTGGCGTTCTGAGAAAGTTCTGCCTTCAGAGCAGCAGCAGAGAGAGGTCATCTCGGGGTCTCAGGGTTAGGGGCCCAGTCAGAGTGTGGACCAGGCTCCCTAGTACTCCAGGGAGAATGATTTCATCCCAGCTAGTCTATATCCTGGGGTACACATTCCCCTCATGTTTTCCAGTGATTGCAAATTTTAAACGCAGAGCTGGGTGCAAGATGAGAGGCATGTGAATGCTTTACCCAGAACCACATAATCCCATAGATTAAGAAAACGACTGGGGAATTACCCAGAGCAACAGCTGGGCAGCCGAGCTGTACTGATGGAATCTAATCGTATCAGAGAGGAAAAAAGAAATGGGTCTATGGATTTTTTGTAAACCAAATTTTGTTTTTATTCGATTTTTTTTAAAGCTACAAATATAAATTACTCTAGGAAGTGGTATCTTGCCAGTGACCAACATTTTAAGTAGGAACACAGCAGAAGGGCACACCTATCCTCACCTGACCTGTGCAGGAAGGGCACTGACTCCATCTGGCTAGGCACCTAGCCTCAGGCAGGAGAACAAATGAACCAGTCCAGCGAGATGAGACACTCCCTTATTTTTAGAAACTTTCCAAGAAAAATCTTCCATGGCCTCACTAAGCTGCCATCTATGCTTGTCAGTTTCTATCTAAATCCCTTCTGTTACCATCTCAGCTGGCTTATTTTTGCAGAATCCTCTTAACCTCACATGAGATCATGACAACTCTTCATAGCCCCCCCTAATTCATGTCATTAAGAGTTATTTACATAAATGCATGAATGTCAACATTCAAGGGTACAGAGCTAGCATGGTCTAATGGGTAAATGTGCTACCGAGAAAAACAGATTGATGGTCAGGTGGGCCAGCTTCTGCCGCCCATTCAGTCAGCTAGACGGCAAGTATTGACTGAGCATGTACCATGCGCCAGGGATGCAACAGTGAACACTACAGATTAAGTCTTCGCCCTCAATGTGTTCGTGTGGGAAGAATGTCCTCGTTAGCTACATGACCTTGGGCTGGTCCCTTTAACTTCCCTGTGCCTCATTTCCCTTTTAAAGAACATTCTTCAAGAACCTTCTCTCTTCTTTCTCATAGGACTACTGTGGAAGTAAGATGTGAAAATTAATTTGAGCTCTTTGTAAAAGAGAGAAAATTGTGAGTTCTTAAAAATGTAAATTCCCCTCTCTCTTTTATCTTTTTTCTCTTTCATTTCCCTCCCAGTTTCTAATGATGCTGAAGCACTATTTGACCTCCCATGGTAGAGGGGCAACTGCTTATAAAACAGGAACTGTTGATTAAGAGCTTTTCTTTCTGCTAGTCCTATTGTCCCAACCTATCTTTCTCTCTCCATCCCCTTCAGTAAGCCACACTTCTGTTGACCTTGTTCTCAATGAGGCTGGAAAATCTGGGGTAATGGCGGAATTTGGGAGAGGGTACCAACGAATGCCCTAAAACTTTAAATGACTCTGAAGGTAATGATGGCAATGAAAAAACAGCAGTGAGAGTGATTTGCTTTTAATCAATTGCTAAGTGCAAGGCATTCCAATAAGCACTTTGTTCAGATTTTATTTGTAGTTACAAGTGTGAGGTAAGTATAATTTATTTGCCTCACTTTATAGATAAGGAAGTTAAGGTTCAGAAAGATGACTTACTCTAGGCTACTTTTCTGGTGGGAGGCAGGATTCAACTGTGGCCGGTTTAACCCTGGGGCCCATGCTCGGAATCAACACACGATTCCATGCCTCTCTGCTCATCCTCAGTGTACCAGCCCTTCTGGAAAGGTCCAGAAGAAATAATTGGAGCTGACTCGAGGGCTCTGTGTTATTAGAGGGGGCCAAGTAGACGGGTTCAGCTGTGACCCGGCATAAGTCAAAGGGCAGAGCCCTTGTCTGGGCTGTTGAATCAACAAGAACTCTTAAGCCGCACTCTCAAAAGTCTCTTCAGAATCATGCCCAATGGGAAGTGGTGAGTCCATGCGGTTGGTCTATTGATCTGTTGAGGGTGGAGATGACCAGGAGCTTTGTGACAGTGGGACCCCAGCATGCTTTCTAAAGCTGTCACATAACTGCCTTGGACACAGGGATGAAGGAACAGGGTGTGGCGTGGATGGCAGAAGTCTTTCTCGAGGCTGCCTGAGGCTGCTGCCCAAGAACTGGCAGGCACGTTCATGAGTTGCGTGACGGTGAGTGAGGAGGAGGGGATCAGAGAGGCCCTGGATCCCCTTTCCCGGACAGGCTGAGTTCCTCGGATGACCCCATGTTCTCAAGTAGACTCCGAGTCATCCCTGGTGAGGCCAGCAGAGCTGCCCCCCAGACCAGCCCATAGTCCCCAAAAATGAGTTTAGACACACTTTGCCCTTTTTACAGTATCTGCCACATGGAACTAGTAAAAACCTCAAGATGTTTCCAGTTGATTTTTTTGTAATAACGTTTTAACCTTTTTTCGGTTATAAGATCATGTATGCTTACTGTGAAAATCAGAAAATAAAGAAGTATTACAGGAAAAAAAATAAGAAGGCTGAGCATCCCAAACCTGAAAATACAAAACCCAAAACACTTCAGGTCCCAAGCAATTCAGATTAGGGATACTCAACCTCTACTTATCTTTTTAATAAGTATCAAGAGCAACAGGGAAATAATCCCTGAATGTATTTCATATCATAGGAGGCAGATTAATGCTCTCATTAAAAAACAACAACAACAACAACAACAAACTGTAATGTTATTTTTAAAGAGATGCTGAGCATCACAGTTCTGTTTAGAGACTGTCTCCTCCTCTTTGGTCTCATGTCAGCCATACACAGCTGGGGGTCTGCCATCAGCTCCCGAACACGAATTCAAAATGAAAGCAGAGTAATTTCCCAGGAGAGCCTCAATTCTGAAATTTCTGTCCCCCACTGGTGCTCCTCAGCCTGTCAGCAGCCTTCATGCACAGCAGGAATGTTGTTTTTACCTGCCTGAGGAAACCGTGTGGGTGAGCGTGCATGGGTCTCAGGGTGCATACAGCCAACTATCCTCTGTGGCAATTAAGATACTTTTCAATAATTCTAACATTATGTTTCTTCTTGATAAACAACAAGGATAACGGAGGTAAGTCTGGTTTCACAGCACGCAGAAAAGCCAAGGAGAAGTAATCTAACTGTAGGGTGTGGACAGCATATTAACCGGGAAGGAACATTCTTTTTGTGCTCTAAGAACCAAGATGTGCCCATTTGGTCAGCCAAAGAAAGATTCATCAGTGTCTATTGTGGGCCAGTGCCATACCTGGAACCAGGGAGAACCCCTGTCCAAGATCTCAGCAACCGAGCAACAGAGAACAGCTGAAGGGTGTAACTCTGTGCCAAAGTATGCGGCACAGTTTATCAGTATTAGAAGTCCACAGACAGACCCGCCTTTTCTTATGAGCTATCCACCAAGCTAAGACAGTGGGAGGCGGAAGTGGGTTTCTTAGTTTTCTGGGCAATCTCACTAACACCTCCTTCTCCAGCCAAATGCACACACCCAGAGGGAACCGTACGGGCCTGCCCTGCGAGAGGGCTGAGCTGGCCTGAGTGCATGCGCTCAAGTGTTTTCAAGTGTTTTAACCACAACCACTATGCCCTATCCAGTAGATAATTCCATGGGGCCCTGCCTTGCATTTCCCTGGTATCCCAATTTAGAGCACACCCTTCACCAGCTGCATAAAGGCCTCTGCTCATCATGCTGGGTGATGGTGGACAGGCTTGTCTGGGGCCAGGAGCTTTGACCAGTCTTCTTCCTGCTTGCTGTGGTGCAGGTGAACTCCAGGCTGGGCTTTTCATTCTGTGCCAACTCACAGCTGAGTTACAGAGAAGGACAGGCAGCAGGAATAGGAGCTTATGGCCAATGTTATTTTCTAGGGATGGTCCTACATCCCTTCCTCTCCTTTACCTCTGAAAACTCACTGATCATCATGTGCTACTAATGTCACCTCTTATTGGCTCTTCCCTTCAACTCCTCCACGAGTTCTCACTGTCACTACACCCTAGGCTGCACCGACAACCTTCAGGCTGGCCTCTGTGACTTTAACATCCACCCTCTGGATGGTCCTCTGACATCAGAGGGCTCTCTCCCCGATCTCTTGCACCATATTTCTCTCCAGCTTAAAAACCTCCCAGTTGTTGGTACTCTGTTGACTATAGGAAAAAAGCCCAGTCTCTCAGCTTGACCAAATGCCCTCCACAAGTAGCCTTAGTCTCCTCACCAGCCACTGCACTGGGCATTCTCCCTAGCTACCTGCACCCTGCTGCCCTGGGCATTCTCCCTAGCTACCTGCACCCTGCTGCCCTGGACCTGCCATGTCGTTTCATGGCCCTGTCCTTTACCATATTCTCCCTCTACCTATGATGTTCTTGCCCTCAAATATCCAACAAACTCATCTTTCAATGTCCAGCTCAAATGTCCTCCTCTCTGAAGTCATCTAATGCTGCATTCCCCTCTCCCTAGCCCCAAGCTGGTGACCACTTTCTCTCTGTGAGGACATCTGTCACTCCAGTAAGTGGACTGCTCGCCTTCTGTCCTGGTCGTTGTATGGGTTCACTGAGGACAGGGAGTTCCTGTTTCCCTCTGAATCCTGGGAGCAAGGTGCAGCATCTGGTCCATGGTAGATGTTCCATACATTTGCTGAGTGAACATATCTAATTCTTTCACCAGTCTATGCCCAGTTCCTTACCTGCTGGGTTCTCAGCGCGTCCAGCTCTCTCTCCAGCCAAGTCCGCAGTCTCCGCTCCATCTGCTCTCGCTTCTCACATGCAGACTGCAGCTGGGTCAGGGCCTGCTGCAACTTCTCGACTTTCTCAACATATGCTTGCTTCTCCCGTAACTGAGTGGAGAACAGTCAAAAAGAGCACAGAATTTAGACCACTGATTCTCAAACCTGGGGTGAAGGAGGTAGGGTCAGATTACCTGGAGATCCTATTTAAACTACAGGTCGGCCGGGCGCGGTAGCTCAAGCCTGTAATCCCAGCAGTTTGGGAGGCTGAGACGGGCGGATCACGAGGTCAAGAGATCGAGATCATCCTGGCTAACACGCTGAAACCCCGTCTCTATTAAAAAATACAAAAAAACTAGCCGGGCGAGGTGGCGGGCGCCTATAGTCCCAGCTACTCGGGAGGCTGAGGCAGGAGAATGGCGTAAACCAGGGAGGCGGAGCTTGCAGTGAGCTGAGATCCGGCCACTGCCCTCCAGCCTGGGCGACAGAGCGAGACTCCGTCTCAAAAAAACATAACAAAACAAAACAAAACTACAGGTGCAGGTACCTCCCACCTCTCTACTCCTACCCTTCAAGTGCACTGGAACAGAAAAGATTTACACATAGGCTGCCAGTTATACCTACAATGGCTAGGATGTATGAAATTGAAGACCCTACTGGGGTACCTGCTTTTGGTAATTTGTGCAGCTTTGAGCTCAATACTTGTTTACTGCTTAATAATTGCTGCATTTTCAGGCACTGAAAGTGAAGTAAATAAAGAGTTTTTGCACGTATGTTTATTGCAGCACTATTTACAATAGTAAAGACACGGAAGCAACCCAAATGCCCATCAATGATAGACTGGATGAAGAAAATGTGGCACATATACACCATGGAATACTATGCAGCCATAAAAAGGAATGAGATCATGTCCTGTGTAGGGACATGGATGAAGCTGGAAGCCATCATTCTCAGCAAACTAACACAGGAACAGAAAACAAAACATCGCATGTTCTCCCTCATTAAGTGGGAGCTGAACAATGAGAACACATAGGCACAGGGAGGTAACAAAACACACCGGGGCAAGTTGGGGGGTAGGGGTGAGGGGAGGGAGAGGATTAGGACAAATAGCTAATGCATGTGAGGCTTACAACCCGGATGATGGGTTGATAGGTGCAGCAAACCACCATGGCACATATATACCTATGTAACAAATCTACATGTTCTGCACTTGTATTCCGGAACTTAAAGTAAAATTAAAAATAACATAAAATAAATAGAATTAAAAAAAGAGTTTTTGATATCATGAAGAAATGCTTATTCTACAATGTCAAGTGAAAAATCCAGAATCAAAAATTACATACAACATTATAATGATGTCTATCTATCCATGAAAAAAGGGCAGGAATGAAATACTTAGAGCATTAAGCATGCTTATCTATATGACAGAATGGCAATTACTTCTTTATTCTTTTCTATATTTTTTCAAGTTTTTTATAACAAGCATAAATTACATTTATAATAGAGAAATTAGATATGTATGTATATATGTATGTGTACCCATTTATGTATGTGTGAATAAAAAAAAAAATCTTATTATAGACATCTATGGAGTAACTTTGTCCTAAAGATTTCAGAGTCCTTTATAGATTAGTTGGCAGCCCTGAAGAGATGGGAAGTGCATAGTGAATATTCAACAACACAATAACTGAGGAGATGGAAATTAAGGTTATAATAATTTATGGAAATGTCACATCAGGTATGGATTTAGAATTATGACCAACAACTTCCAACTCTCACTCTCACACTTTGTTTTCTTCCAATTAGGAGTTTGGCCCATGTTCATAAATCCTGGGCATACTGACAGCATTCTGAGAACTGGCTAGTGCCAAAAATCAGGCTTAGGCATCGACTTGATTTGGTCCTGGGTGAGAAGACACCGGATGCTATTTCCTGTCATTCTGCACCTGGGTGTATTCAGTCTTGAGTTCAATGATGACACTGGCAAGTTGGAACACGCTAGTGATTCAGCTGCTAGGTGAGCTTTCTGACTTAGCAGGCAGCACCGCTGTGAGTTATACCTATATCCTGTCCTAGCTGAAGTCACTGGAATAAAATGGAGATGCTTTCACCTTTCAAGGAGGACAGAGCAACTTTACAGACTTTTTTTACAGCTGTTCTTAGGATCGATTTTTATCCGGCCCTTTCATTCCTTGTGATTTTGATTGCTCAATTCCCCTGGCTTCTGAAGACCTACTAAGTGAAGGTTCCTGCAGCCTAATCTGACAAAATATTTTGTGTGTGTGATTCATACACCACTTACCATAACTTCCACTGAATATACTTCTCTGAATGTGTAGCCACTAGACTATAAGCACCAAGAGATTTGCCTATTTTCGTCCCCGCTGGGCAGAGTGAACAGGGTGTACCCAATGCCTGAAATAGCGCTCAGCATTTAGTAGGCACCCAGTAAGTATTTGCTAAATGAATAAATATTATCCTTAAGCAATTGCAAGAAGTTTGAAGGCAGGAATCTGTCTCCTTCACCTTTGTATCAACCTTAATTCTAGCAAGGCATATATCCTGATGAGGATGATTAATAACAGTAATTACATCAGTTAACACTGTCGGAACACTACCATGCCAAGCATTGTGCTTTATATGTAGTATCTCATTTAATCCTCCAAATAATAACAGGAAGAGGAGGTAAAGTCCTTTATTATCTCCATTAGAGATGAGAGAAGTCTTCAAAGTTATGTGACTTGCTTAAGGTCACACAGCTGACAGGCCATACAGCCAGGACTCTCGCTTACAGCTGTCTGCTCTAGAGTTCACTCTTACCCATCATGGTAAATTACAGTAGGCTCTCAGTATCTGAACTGAATGAAGACCATTAAAGGAAACTCTAATTAGAAAGGAGTGATGCTGGAAACAGACCTATGAGACATTCTGGAGAGGCTACATTCAACCAACTAAAGATTTCACAGAAATATAATGATAAAAAAAGACCCATATTGGTTGTTATAACTTGTCTTCAAGAAGCTCACAATGAACTCTTACTTTAATAGAAATATTGAAACTAAAAGATTTTTAAAACCACCATTTTCCTTAGCTCCATTCATGGAGATGGAGATGTCATTTCAGTAATGACAATAATGAGAAGCCCCAGCCTCCTCAAGCATAATAGATCTCCTGTCTTTAAGGGGTTGAGGTCACTTTCTGTGGCAAGTGTTTTCATATTTGATACGTTCCTTAGTGGCAACATGGAAGATACCATGGGGGCTGCCGCCCCGCATCCTTATGCTAGTATTAAAATGGTAGTTTCTATGCAAGACTTATGGGGTTTTAAAGGCTTCCAATGGGCGAGACCCTCGTTTACTCCATCATCTTCCTCTTCAGCTGCTTTATCCTTCTGTTTGAAATTTGATGAAACATCCCTGTTACTTAGCATCGGGGGAGGTTTTCTGAAGAGACAGTTTTTTTAATTCAACAACAGTTGGGTTAGTAACAATACTGTTTCCTCTGTGCCCAGCGACAAGCTAAGCACTTTTGTAAGTGCTCAGTAAGCCTGCTCAGGTAAGCCTGTGTAACACAGAGGCACCTGCCGCCACCACCGCAGGGCGCTGGAAGGTGCAGGGCAGCAGGCCCCTGGCTGCCTGGCTAGGCCTCTGCTCCTTTTCTTCTTCTTCATCTATAGCCTGGATTCCTTAGCTTGGACCTCAGAAATGGTCATTTTAATTCCTCAGTCAGGTTGAGGAAAAGGCTACCTCATAATGCTTAAGCTAAAGGGTTGATTTCATCAGAAACTACTAAATGCAATGCATGACGCCTGAGTAGGACACATGTCAACCGATGGGCTGTAGGCTGGGCTTCACACCGAGTGTGAGTGCTTTGCTGATGGGATTCCCCTGTGCTTTTCAGACTTTGCCTGGCTCTAGAATGCATAGACTCTGTTTTTATTCACTTTTATTTGAGAAGTTTCCCATATTCCTCCCCTGTCTCAACTCCTTGGAATTGGCTCTGGTTAAGGTAGTTGGGTTAGGAAAAGAAAGTGGAAGCCCTCTGGGCTCTGCTTCCCCTCTTCCCCACCAAATCCCCACAGCCTGGTCTCACCTCCTCTTCCAGCTTGATGACCCTGGCCTGGGCATTGCTCAAAGCCTGGTCCAGGATCTCAATGTGTCTCCGATGGTCCTCACTTGCAGTCCGCACTGCTGCTAACTCCATTTCTAATTTCTCCTTTTCCTTCAAGAATTCTTTGTCTAGAAGGGAAACAAGAACAAAACTACCTCTATCAGAAATTGCTCACCCTCTGGGCTCATGGCCAGTCTACATCTGGCAAGGATTAAAAATAAAAAGCATGCAAATAGCGGAGGACTGAATTGCTGTTTCTGCTCCCTTTTAACAGCGGTGGTATGGAAGGTAACGGTTTTCTCAAAAACCACTGTCAACGCTAGATACATTCCAGGCCACATTGTGAACAGTACACAAAGAACCAGTGACCCCATATTCTCGATAACTCACTTCTCTACAACACTGACTTTCATACTTCAAATTAATCTTGTATCTACGATTACATTTTATGCTTACAACCTTCCTTGCTTCCATTTTCCAAATCTGTGATGAAAGAGTGGGTAATATTAATAATAATATTAACATTCTCATTCACAGAAAAATAAACCAAGTCCAGAGAGGTAAGCTCTTTGCCTGAGGTTAGACAGCAGAGGGGAGCATCAAGGTCAGGCCTCCAATCTCCGGGTAGATCCTCTTCCCATATGACCTGGCCCCACAATTTATCCTTTTCCTGCTGAAAAGGGGAAAGGGACAAGGCTTTAAATTTAGGAAAACTGCTTTTCTCTCATTCAATGATAATGTAATGATGGCGATCACTGCCTCTCTTTGCATGTAGGAAGCCAAGGCTGGTGCGCTCTTAGTTACCCATCATCCTATACAGACTTCTCTACTGTTTTAGCTTAAGCAGGCAGTCGATAGTGTCATGGGATGAGCATTTCTTATTGAAAATACTTTTCATGTTGCAAAAGCAATATGTTGTTTTTTAAAAATAAGACTCTTTAGATACGTTGCTTATAATATGGAAAAACTTGAACAAACAATACATAAGAGATTGGCCAAATAAACTTCTAGAAACTCTCTGATAGGATGCAGCCATTAAAATTAAATAAGAGAATACTAGTGACATGAAAAAAAGTCTCCTTATTGAAAACAGGTAGTTACAAAACCGTATGCATACTATTCCGTATTTATAGAAAATGAGGCATAGAATTACAATAGTAGCAGCAACAATAGTAGTTAGAAATGGATTTCTGTGTGCCCACACCATTGCAATATTCCATACTGGCTATCTCAATCCTCCTAGCAACCCACACTGAACCATAAAGAACCCAAGTCTGGAAGTGACACCAGTGGTTAACAGTGTTTGCATGCATTCACATTTCCGCCTATATGCATTCGTTAATTTAACGAATAGTTATCAGACATTAAGGACCAGCACTATGTGTTCTGAAGCAATAGAAAGAATGCAGCACACTAACAGGGCAGAAAAATGTGGTTTTAAATATAGAGCATGGAAATTAAAATGACACTATAAGGCTGCAAATATCAGATAAACTCACAACTTTAGAGCCAGAAAGGATCACAGGAAACATCAACATCCAGTTCTCCCTCTTTTGCTTCACTGCTGAGAAGAGGAAAGCCCTGAGGAGCAAAGGCACTTGTCCAGGGTCTCCCAGCCAGTGGGGACAGAGCCAGGGCCAGAATCTGGTTTTCCTGATGTCCCAGTACACTGTCCTTCCTTCTTGACTGCACAACCCTTGCATCGTCGAATTATGTCAACGGAATCAGAGGGCAATGGAACAGCTTCTGAATCGACAGACTGAAGGAGCTGACTTGTAAAGCTAAGCGGTGGCTCTGCTTCCTAGAAGCAATGGCATCCCCTGAAAACAAGATGAGGCCACCAAGATCCCGACTCAGAGCACAGCATTATTTCTGGGTTCTTTATGCCCCACTGCAGTGACCCTCTGCACTGCCCCTTCTCCCTTTCTGTGGCATTTGAAATGGTGCCTCTGAAACTTCCTTCCCAATCCGTGGAAAACAGGCATGTGAGAGACCTAAACAAAGGGGTTGGTGGCAGCCCACTAGTGCTACCCACCCCCATCCACAGCCCTGAAGGGACCAAAGCACCTCACTTTGTGCAAAGTCACTGATATTTGACCACCTAATCCTAGGTTTGGACAACATCTCAATGGTCATAGTGCCTGCTGGCCTTGTCCAAGCTCTGGAGGGCACTCAGGCATTACTAAGCAGGCATCCTGGAAATGAACCTCAGGATCTCAGAGCTTCTACCTGGTTATCAACCTAAGCATAAACATTCTTCTCTTTGTTGAGGGCCACCAAGTATACACTGATGTTGACAAGAAGCAGTAAAATGAAAGTCTGAACTCAAGAATAGAAGCCACAACCAAAGTTTCTCATGTTCTGTAGATCAGTGATGACTATTATTTATTGTTATATCACAATGATAGCTATTTAGATAGTCCTGAGTCAACAAACATCCCACCCCTCCAACACCCCCCTGCCACATACATACATGATCTCAGCGTTTGCTATTTGCTTGATAAGCAGTATCATATTGTAGCTAAAGAAAGGATTTTAGCATGAGAAAGACCTGGATTCAAATCCTAGGCTCACTACTTTATAATTATGAGGCCTCAGGTGAGGTATTTAACCTCTCTGTGCCTCAGCTCCCTCATCTATCAAATGGCAATGGTAACATCTACATCACAGTGTTGTTATAATGATGCTTATAAAGTATAAAGGGACCTGAGTACTCAGGACTTTGTTTTAGTTATTATTGATTCCCTGGGCCAATAAGAGCGCCTGGCTCAAAAATATTGTTGAATGAATGAATGAGTCTTTATTATGTGCCAAGTTCAGTGTCCACAGAACAATAAATCATAGCTCCTGTTAGCTGTTAGGTATTCAGTATCCTCGTGATCTCCTAACAGCCTTTGTTATACAGTTGTCCACTCGACCTTCGAGCCCACTGCTCACTTACAAGCCGCTACACACCAGATGGCTGGTACTGACCATGGATACCTCTGGTTCCTTCCTCTGCCCAGGCTCCCTAAACCCCACAGTGTACACTACAGACAAACGTGGAGATTGGACAAAAGCTACATTCGTTTCTGGAGTGTTTTGCAGACCTCTGAAATTCATGAGTCAAACATCTCTGTCCTGAATTTGGTGACTTTAGACTTAAAGCTCCAGCATCATCACTTAGTATCACTCATACTGGTTAAGAACTCCTTGTCCACTGATAGGCAGTAGTGTTGTCAATTATAAAGTTTTAAAAACAATGTTCATGACAATAGTAATAACAATATCTTCCCATGTTTGTTGAGTAAGTACTGTGTTTCAGGAATGGTTAATTATAGTAGTCTCTTTATTCTAAGTTTTCTGTAGGAGGTAGGCAACATAATTCTTATTTTCCAGCTGAGGAAAATGCCACTAAAAAAAGGGTAAGTAACTTGCCCACAGAGGTGATGATCATCAATGGCAGAAATAGAAGTTGCATTTATATCTAATGTGTGTTCACAAACACGGCCCTGTACTGCTCCTCCTCTCCAAGCACGCATAGGGATAGAAGAGATCCATTACAACATAGCTTACTATTGCACAGATATAAGTTATGTCACAGGTCATATATCTCTGAAAACATAGCAATTACATTCACATGTGTATCCATTTACAAATATTAACTAATGAAGCATCTACTACACAGAGGCATCAGAGTACTGGTTAAAAGCATGGGTCTAGAATCAAACTGCCTGGGTTCATACCCAGCTCTTCCACTTATGGTTCTGTGACTAGGGTAGTAAACAAATCTCTTTGTGCTTCAGTTTCTTTGCCTTTAAAGTAAGCATCACAATAGTACCTATTTCAAAAGGCATACAGTAAGTTCCCAATGAATGTCAACTTTGATAACACTGCGGTTATTATTGTTGTTACAGGAAGTATGATAAATTCTGGGGCTGTGAGGTGAGTAGGATATAGCATTCTGTACCTGATCTGGTGGGAAAAGATGCAAAGACGTGGGCAAAGGCAATGTGACAAGGTGCTCTAACAGATGCAGGCACAGGGTGCTGTGAGAACACAGGAAGGACAACTAACCCAGGGCAGGGAATGAACAAGATGGGGTTTCAAGGCAGTCAGCCTACAAGGTGGGCTAGCTATGCTCCCCAACTCTTGGAGACATGGGGACCATGAAGTGTATCAGACTCACTCAGAGGAGTCATCCTTTGGGAGATAACAAGGGACAGTCCCACAGTGAAACCACCTCATAAGAAGGTCCTTCAGTTTATTAGCTAAGCCTCTTCAGATGGATCTCAAGAAAGACAAGTCTCGTGATGAATTTTTGGTAGGGCTCCAATATATATACTGAGAATTCCTAGAACAGGCAAGTTGACACAAGGGAATTCTTGCCCAGAATGGTCTGTTTACTCAGTGGATATGAATTACCCTGAACTGTGTGGCGTAGGGAGCTGTTTAGCTTGATGGCTCTCGTCCCATTTACATAGAAGGATGTCTGCTCATACACTGTTTACTCTTAAGCACAGCGATGGCACAGGCTTTGTGGCCAGGCCGACCTGGTTTGATTTTGGCACCTTCGCACAGCAGCTCACCTTGGACACATGACTTTACCTCTCTGAGACTCCATCTCCTCAGATGAAACTCACAAGATCTATTTTGCAGAACTGCAGGTGAGGATTAAAATAAGTATCAGTAAAATGCCTACCACAGGACTTGGCACATAATACTAATACTTGATAAATCACAACAAGAGCTAATATACATTCCTGGGGACTTACCATGTCCCAGTCACTGTTCCAAGAGCTTTAAAACATATAATCCTCCCATAAGCCCCATTTGACAAATAGAAAACTGAAGCAAAGCAAGCTATGACACTTGTACAATGTCGAATGGTGGTCCCATTTGTGTCTCCCTTGCTTGAGGAAAGAACACAACTGGTAGAAAGAAATAGGTCCAATAATTCAAAGATGTCCCCTTTCTGTCTTACCCTTCTTTTTTGTCACTTCTGGGTAAGGTTCCAAGTGGACACCCTGCTGACACTGTTTCTGTGATTACTATCTGAGCACTAAGCCTAACTGCCAGCTGAACCGTGGGACAGAAGACCCCGTTCTACCGTCTTAGCCACTTCTGTTAGGAAATACTGAGGGTGGATGTGTGTATAAGGTCAGGGCTCTATGTGCTGTGCTACAGCTTCAAATTCAGTGCTCCCACTTACGGCTGGGGCTTCTGAGGACAGCAAACCTGTAAGCCAGTACTTCCTACATAGGAATTCATTTCTATGGTTTTCTGATACAATGAATTTTTGAGAAGTTTTTCCCTACCCCACGTAACTGGAGAGATAGAGGAGTCCAGCTACTGCCTGCTTGATTAAGGAGTGTCTAAGTCACTGGAGTGCTTGGTAAGTAAAAGATAGGTGTTTGCTATGGTTTGAATATGGTCCCCCCAATTTCTTGTGTTAGAAACTTAATCCCCACTGTAACAGTATTAAGAGGTGGGGCCTTTAAGAGACGATTAGGCCATGAGGGTTCAGCCCTCATGAATTAATTAATGCTGTTACTGTAGGAGTAGGTTGGTTATTGTGGGAATAGGCTACTCACTTAAAAAATGAGTTCTGCTTGATTCTGTCTCATGGGATCACTTCTGCCTTCCGCCCTTTGGCCATGCAATAATGCAGCACAAGGCCCTCACCAGGTGCCAGCACCATGCTCTTGGACTTGCCAGCCTCCTGAACTATGAATCAAATAAACTTCTATTGTTTGTAAATTACCCAGTCTGTGGTATTCTGTTACAGCAGCAGAAAATGAACTAAGACAGTATTCTGTTCCTTTTTCAGCTGGAATCAAGGTTTGATCCTTAACCAACTGGGTTGGGGGGGTTTGGATCTCTCAGAGAGAGAGTGAGAGAGAGAGGAGAGAGAGGAGAGAGAGAGAGAGGCGTATGAATGCATAAAAATAGGCCAAGCTAATTCTGTTCAAGCTCCAAATTCCAAATACCCCCATAATGATACATAACTAGCCCATTTTGGCACCTGCTTCTGGAGAGTCAGGTATCTCTCTGGCACTTCTCGAGGAAGGTTCTTGGATGTGGGAAGAGGTGGTGGTGGTGACAGAGTTAAAGCAGGAGGAGGCAGGCACAACAATGAACCTCAGAAATGCCAATGACTGATTTTAGAGGTACAGTCTCTGGGAGTCTCTGAGTGAAGACAGCTTAAAGGGCCTTACGAGAGAGGAAGCCACAAAGGAGAGGCCGAGTAGGAAGACTGAGGGGAGCCATGTACAACAATGTCCAGGCCCTCTATGTACCATGCTGGAGCCCCAAGTCCAGCACTGGCGGTTCACTCAGAAAATGAACCTGTGTGAAGAGGCCAATGCTTCCTAACCTGGAATGCTCTATGACATAGACAAGTTTCCTGCTATCTGCCCAGCTAGTCCAGTGCTGATCAACACCAAGGGCATCAATTCTGTTAACTAGAAGCTTCTCCACAATGCTGCTGAAATGAAATCCTCTTATGAAAAGATGTCCAAATAATTATCTGCCACATTATCCCTCCCTAATGTTTCTCCTCCATTTCTTCTTCCTCAGTGATCCCTCAGCTCCAAGGTCCCTGGCACCATATCTGATAATACTAAACAGATGTTGGAGAGGATTCTATTTCAAGGGACAGCTACAATTTATAGAGTAATTGAAGGGTCAGATTTATTAGACAGTCCTTGTTGATACCAAAGGTAATTTGTTTTTTTCTGAGGTTGTGGGTGTGGAAAGACAATAGGAAGATATTTCATTTACATTACTGTCTACAAAACTATTTAGGTTCCTTCTGCCTCAAAGATACTCCACACTCAAGTGCCCCTTCTTAACATCTGCCCCCACCTCCTCACCCCAGTTTGAGTCGAACTGATGAACATAGAAAGACTCAAAAAAGTAGAATCCAAAAAGAGCACTGTTTGCAAACACATACGAGTGATCTATTCACATGAGGCTTATTTGATGCAAAACAACATGAAACACGATCTACTTTTTACAGCCACACATGAATTCACAAACAGAAAAGTAATATGATACAACGTTGACCGTAGAAGTCGCTGGTTTGATTTTTTGTTATCTTTTTAAAATTGCTGATGGTTTCTTGGGTAAGGAGCCTTGTTATTTGGGGAAAGGGTCTTCAGCTTTCTGCTGTCCCTGAGTTCTGGTGCAGATTACCAGGGTTCTGCCAGGCGGCTGGATACACAGGCTGCAAGTTGAGTGATTAAGTGGGTCTATTCACAAACAGGAACACTCCAGCGAGGGCTGGTTTTAAATGGCGGAGACAGTGGAGTGTTTTTAAATGAGTTCTGTAATAAGGAAAGTTAAGAAGGGGAATTCAAACCAAACTGTTCTGCAGAGCCCCGGGAGAGGGAGAGGGAAGGGAGGGAAGGAAGAGAAGAGACGCTGTGGCCAAGTGGGAAGGAGAGGAATTCTGAAGATGAACCCATCTCAGCCAGAAATTTCTTCAGCTGTCCTGCATTTTACGTATTACACTTCCACACTATCTGAACAAGAGTTCTGAGTTTGAAAGCTACTAGTTTAGTCATTACAAAAGAGATAAAGATTTGTGGAAATGGCTTCTGTTAAAATGTGGGGAAGAAATCTTCCGGAGAGAGGGATAATATGGGAAAATGAGGTAAAGCCTAAAGTGCAATGGATTTAATCAAACTCTGTTGCCTAAATGTAAAAGAATAGCAATGTCCCTGTTGACAGAGTGCTGTACAGCAAAATTCTTCTAAACTGTTAATTACTTTTCAAGGCCCACCCTAAAGGCTACAGGCTTCTCCCCCAACCCACTTTTCTTTTTGAGGTGGGGGTTCTTTTGAGTGTGGTTCTCTAACAGGTCCTTGCCACATTCTGCCTTGCACTCCAGGTCCAGTGACTGACGTGTGTCTGTCTCATTTTTCCTACTGGATGTCTTCATAGTGACTGAGCTGTCTGCCTTCACAGTGCGTCGAAACCCTTCTATCTTGATAGGACTTTAAAGATCTAACATAACTGATGTGTCTTATATGTGAAGAAATATAAGTTTAGGCAACAGTTTATTGAATAAGAGGATGCTGTTGGTATATAATCAAATTCTAACTGAGTCTTTAAAACAGTTTCCAAATACTTGTTACTGGAAAGCAACAAAGCCTAACCACAGAATCCTCTATTGGTCTAATATAGGAAAACAACACATTTTTGTCTTAACATAGTTATAAAATTTTTATTATTTTATATAATTTATCTATTGCTCTTATCCAGAACCCACAGTGAGTTAAAGCATCAAAAGTAAGATATCTCAAGTACGATTTGGTAAAATATTTACTTTACTCTCTACCTGTAAAAGTTCTCTGAAATACAATTTTCTCTGATCTAGTCATTCTTCACATTGCATTTTACTTCTGGAAATTGTGCTTACACATTTAGGTATAATTCACAGGTTTTTTTACCCACCCAAGCTTATTACATATGCAGTTTACAAACTTGCTTGACTGAGGAGACACCCATTCATCCAGCTCAGCTTCCAAATGTACTGCTCAACCTTTCACTTTATTTTGTTTTACCTGAAATAAAAAAGTACTGCTACTTCGACAGCACTGCTGACAGCATAAAAACAAACTAGACAATGAATAATAATGCCACATAAATATAGGATGCACAGGGCTCTTGGTTTTGACTATACATATACTCGTAATTCCATTTTAAATCAAACCTGAAGATTTAAACTTTTTGTAACCACCACTGAAGAAAAGGGCTTTTTTGCCTTCTTTTTTCTTTCTTTCTTTTTTTGAGACACAGTCTGGCTCTGTGGCCCAGGGTGGAGTGCAGTGGTGGCATCTCGGCTCAGTGCAACCTCTGCTTTCTGGGCTCAAGCGATTCTCCCGCCCCGGCCTCCAGAATAACTGGGATTACAGGTGCATGCCACCATGCCCAGCTAATTTTTGTATTTTTAGTAGAGATGGGGTTTCGTGGTGTTGGCTAGGCTGGTTTCGAACTCCTGACCTCAAGTAATCAGCCCGCCTCAGCCTCCCAAAGTGCTGGGATTACAGGTGTGAGTCACCATGCCTGGCCTTGCCTTCTCTTTTCTTAATATAAAAAACTGACACTTCTAATCGCAGATATGACAAAGTAAGACCCTCCTAGACGACTTGGCTCCTGTGCAGAGAACAACCATAAAACCTGGCCATAATATAAAGAATAATGATCAGAAGGTGTTAAAATGTGAACAGAAGCAGACAGTTTCTGGTGGGGAGTAGCAGCTGGCTTACAGAGGTGAAGAGAAGCCATACTAGCTATACAAATTATGTACCTTGATTGTGCTCATTGTTACATTTCAAGATACAGGACATTTAAAAGTGTAAATTTTATTGGATGTAAATAATGTCTTAATTAAAGTCAATTTAGGTATAAAACAAATCTAGGTATATATATAATATGTATATAACATGTATATACTTATATTTGTTTTAACTAAGGCATTATTATAATGTGTGTGTGTGTATATATATATACATATATATATATATGTTTTTAAGTGGCCCCTCTGAATGGCAAATATGGCTTAACCAAAGCTTGCCCCAAAGACAGAAGTTATGCTGGGGAAATCATTACATCTGGCGGAAAAAGTTGTTTATGCTAGGACTGATCAGGGATAAAGAAATGCGTTGTCTACAATTATATTCTTTCTCTTCTTTTAACTTCTGCAACCCCTCCCACTGTCATTTTTGCAACTTGCTTTGAATAGATTCCTTTTTTTCCCTTCTTTCTACCAAACCAGTCTTTGTAAGCAAAAAGAAAATTAGTAACAGATGCAAGCTTATTTTTAATGGTCTAAGACCAAATTTTCTGGACTTAAAACAAACACTTTGTCCCCTCAAAAGTTCTCTGAATCCATTAAGATACAGCTGTAGGCTCTCACTATAATTCATGAACTAAAAATAGTTTTGAAAACTAATTGTAAGAAACCACACCACAGAGTTACTCGTTGTATTCTGCTTATTTTTTAATTTTTATCATCCAGAGAATAAAGTTTGACTTCACAGACATTTTGAGAAAGCTTGCTTGCTTGCTTTCTTTCTTTCTTTCTTTCTTTTCTTTCTTTTTCTTTCTCTCTCTCTCTCTCTTTCTCTCCTTTCTCTCTTTCTCTCTTTCTCTCTTTCTTTCTTAACTCTAAGCTCTATTCTGGTCTCAAGGAAATAAATCTGAGGCAGGGGGTATCTGAAGAGGATATACTGAATTATCCAACAAGACCTTTTATTATAATTGGCTCTAGTTCAAAGATAGATGTAAAAACCAAAGGCGCAGAATGTTAATTCCAGTAGTTGGAACTCACTTGAGAAGATCTGAACACATTAGTATTAAGTCACAGCACTGGGCTAAATAATTTGCAACCAAGTAAGTCTTCTAGTATAAAAATTTTCTGGTATAAAAACTTTGTTCATTTACCATCCAGGATCCTTCGCAGTGTAAAATCATGAAATCCTTGGTCAATCCCAGAGCCGACAGAATTGACCTTCTGGAAAAGGGGAAGGAAAAAATAAGAAAACGGAGGTCCTAATTCTAGTTGTGGTTTAGCCATTAAACACTTGCTCACTCTGGCTGCAGTTTCTTCTTTGCAAAATGTGAACGCTACACTAATGAGCTCTAAAGCCACCAGGAGTTCAACATTGCCACCTCTCACATTCTAATATCTCTCCACTTGCCTGGTCCATAGGAGATGGCTTCCCCACGGCAGTTCAGTATGAGTTTGGGCTCCAGAATCGAATGACTTAGGTTCAAAATCTATCTGCTTCACTTTATCAGCCTGTATGACCATGGACAAGTTACTTAATCTTCCTGGGCCTCAATTTCTCCATCTGTAAAATACCTGCAATACTTACCTCAAAGGTTTGTTTGGAACAGTAAAAGAGACAATGTACCTGTGAGGGCTAGCGGAGTGCTTGGCTCACAGTAAGTGCTCAGTTAGTGTTCAATTAGTGTTGGCAGCTGTTACCGTTGTTAAATGACCACAGCCGGGCTGGCCTGAACCAGGTAGGACCCGAAGGATGGAAACTGGGGAGCAAACCTGCAACTCCACCTGAGCATACACTTGTAACCAGCAGCTCCACAGCCTCCAAAGACACGGACACTGGTGGCGGCCATCAGATGGCTGGTTAGTGGGCTCTGGTTCTGAAGACACGTGCATTGCTGGTAACCACACTTGTAACCTTTAAGGTACTCTCCAAATCTGATATCCAGATCTGCAGACCTCATTTCACAGTAGGATGCTTATGGTGAGAATTTATGGAACCACTGGCAGAGGCACCCCTAAGACCTCAATACCCAGCCGATTAACTATCATGGCTAACCACAGGGTTAGTCCTGCCCCGCCCTTTCTCCATCATTAGCTAATTTTGAATCCTCACTGGGTAACTAAAATTTTTGACTGCATTTCTGTGTCTTAGTTTTCTCTGTTTTTCTAAAATGATAATAATTATGTTCCCCTGATGTGGGATTAAGACAGAAAATAACAATTATATCTTGATTTACACATTAAGGCAATTTACAAAGATCTAGGGAATACTTTTAAAGTTCTTTATTTTGCATCCTCCTTCAATATTTTCTCCTTTTGTTACGGTTCCTTCTTCTCCCTTTTCCATGACTAGTTCCTGGAATTGAGGTCGGCAAAGTATGACCTGCAGGCCAAACCCAGCCCACAGCCTGTTTTGGTAAACAGGGTTTTTATTAGAACATGGCTACACCCATTTGTTTATGATCATCTATGGTGGCTTTGGGGCTACAGGGACAGAGTTGAGTAGCTGTGGCTCTCAAAGCCTGAAATATTTACCAGCTGGCCCTTAACAGAAAGAGTTTGCTGACTTGCGGCCTAAAATACAGTGAGTTGATAGTAGATAGCCTATATGACTGTTTGCTTGAATCAATGATAATGATCATTTCATTCGACGTCCAGCAAATATTTATTAAATGCCTCTAAGTGCCAGGCACTATGCCAGGTTCTGAACATACAATGATTGGGACTCTAATGTGAAGATGACAGGCAGGGCCCCTCCCCTTATGGTGTGTATAGTTTAGTTGGGGAAGATAGAAAAGGATTATCCAAACAATTACTTATTTATATTTATTTATAGTTGTGATGAGTGTTTACAGTGGAAAAAAGTACACAGTGCTGGGGGAGTATATAAAAGGAAGATCTAACTGTGTCTCAGGAACTCCTCCCTAAGCAACTACCATTTAATTTAAGCTTAGGCCTGAACATGGGTTTCTTGGTTCTGAATTGTTAGGGAAAGCAAGGGTTCCCTGATGCCAGAAGAAATGCAAATGGATTTCAGTATGTTTTCCAGTTTGTGCTTACTCCATCCATCTATCTGGCTATGTAGTGCAAGGAATGCTGAAAAGTTTAAGATGCTTAATTTTTCAGCCTTATATATAACAGGAAAGCCAAGCAAATAAATAATTTTAAAACCAACAACGTGAAAATCATAACCCATGTTTAGTTGTTAAAGGCCAGACATCAACACGTGACCAAGAGGCACTTCTTCAATCAGCTCCATTCTTTAAGCATGGCAAATCAGAGCTTAATTTGAGCCTAAATTGAGTAACATTAATTTTCACACTTGGGCAGGAGATTTGATTGAACATAAACAGATACCCTGCAGGCTGTGCGCGCTTCTGGTTGTCATGTAGGTTTGAAGTTTCTCAGTGCTGCCTGTCAAGGTTGATCAAGTGGGCTTAAGCACTCACATGCTTTGCTTTCCAAAGTCAGTAAGGCTCAATAAACCATGCAGGCATTCTTTGGGAACACGTCCCACTCTCCTACCCTGAAAGTTGGCAGGTCCTTCTGGAGAAGGTGCATGCCAAAATAGATGCAAGAAGGCAGGGAGAAGTGTTGCAGAATACATGTATTTTATAAACTCTGCTTCACATTTCCTATCACTGGTTAGTCCTCAGAGCTCTGGTGGCTAAACTGGAAGATTCATTCTTCTATTACTTTAAAGGAAATAGAGGTGCAGGCAGATTAACCATCTAACTTCAGGTCTCTGAGACTGTTAGTAAGACACCAGGCCTCAGGAGATGTGGCAGCTGATCCAAGACAATTTGCTGGAGCCTGGACCTACAAAACTTTGATTTTAGAACTGCATAGTCCTACTATATGTAAGGGTCATCTCTCAGGAGAATCAGTTAAGACAACTTTCTTGATCAAAATGATGTCACCCTGGCAGGCTTCTTGGACAATCCTTCCCCTCTGCCCATGGTGCAGATCTGCAGTGTCCAGCATGGTCTATGGATTGGTCAGTGTGAGCACCTGGCCAGTGGTTACCAAAACCTTTATATGCCAGACCAATTCTCACCTCCATCATATCCACAGCAGGGTAAATGAGAAGTTAAAGGAGCCAAAAATGGACTATACTAGCATCACCTTTCTTGAGAAATACTATTGTTCTTAATAATGAAAGACTCCCATTATCTGGATATTCTTCTATTCTTAAAAAAAAAAAAAAAAAAAGAAGAAAGAATGCAGAAAAAGAAATTCAGCTATTTTCAAATTGCTTTTATTCTGATAGTAGTTTGTTTAATAATTTTGCCCTAAAGTCTTGAAATAACAGAGGATTACCCGGGGTTTCTCTCAACATGACTGGAACATTGAGTTTAAAAGAATATTTTTATACTGACGCTACATAAAGATAATTTCAAGCCTATTGTCACTAGGATTTTCCACTTTTATTCATTCTCTCAATAAACATTAATTGGATGCCAGGTACATGAAGATGCAAGGGGTTTTAGTGGGGGATGAATACTGGTAAAGAAAGTCTACAGTTCTCCCATTTAGTGGAGTGTCACCCAAATAAATCATGACCTTACAGGTTGCAGAATAAGTGCTGTAACAGGAGCTTCGCCCCAAGGAGCCCAGAGTCAGGAGGAGCTGCAAGCACTAGTGCTGGTTGGCCCATGAGAGGCGGTAAATCAGTGTGTTCACATGTGACAACATCTATCCTTCCTTCCTAATGATGCTTGATAGAAACCCACAGCATCTGATGTAATGAAACCTAATGAGGATTCAGAATAATCTCCTTATGCTCTATGTGGGTCAACAGAATAAATGTTTATGTCATTTTAATTTCTGATCCGTGGTTCACACAAGACCTTATAGAAATACAAAAACCAGGAGGGATTTTCTTTTAGGAAATTATTTTAGTCTCTTTTTAGGTTCTATAAGAGACAGAAAACGAAAATAGCTAAAATAAGATTCAAGGGTAAGATGATTGCCGGCTACACTGAAAACAGCAAATTATTATTTTTAAAACAATATGGTCCAACACATTTTTTTCCAGTTAATTTTTAAACCCACAAGAATTTTAAGGGAAATCAAATGCATATAGTTCGGACTCATTTACACTCGTGACTCTTCAGTATGTTGTTTTAAACAAATCATTGAATGTCCAAGAAATCTTCTTGTTAAATGATGAGAGGTGCATCATTTAACAGCCAGAATCTTAACTTATACAAACTTGAGTTTAACCAGATATGTGAAACCTGCAGTGCCCAGCAAATCCCAAAGCGGTGGAGATAGGCTCTTGTGCAACCTTTAAACATGACTTGGGTTTATTCCAGAATAACACAAACATGCCAGAGCTAATCAGGTCCCACTCAATTCAAGAACACGACAAAGCTTCAACATATCTATTTAAAAACCCCAATAAAATGAAATTTCATTTCTACCAGTTTCTTCACATCTAATGTTTTATTTTTCGCTTTCTGGCCTAGAGCTGATGGGAATTCTGCAGAGCTATCCATTTTCAGAAAGAAACAGTTTCAAAAAGTTTCTGTGACTGAGAAGACACAGCTAAGAATGGTAAGAGGTATTTCCAGGAGTTCTGCCTTTAGCAGACAGTAACCTGCCTCTGGTGTGCATGTGTGTATGTGACAAATGGGAAAAATGAGAACCTTAGTTAAGTTGAGGCACAAAGAAGCCCGAGTTTCTCACAGCCAGACCAAACAGGAGGGCTAGAGGCCCTGGTTTTCAGGAGCAATTTGGCTTTGACATCACCATCCTATAAGCTATAAAAACATGTGGAAAAACAAACAAGCAAGACCAGAAAATTCACAGACAAACAAAAAGTTGAATTCCTCCAAAGAGAATGTTACAATACCATGAGGTGACAGGGGAAAAACATTCCTCAAGGGCATCAAGCTCCTAAGCACTTAATTCCTCAAGATTTTTGGTATAGACAAATCTCATGACTGGGAGGAACACAATGAGCCTGTTTCATGTCCACTTCAGTCTTTAGAATTAAGTAGTCATTACCCAGGCAGTCCACCAAGGCCTTCATAAAACTCCAACTTAAGAGCAGAGTTCAGTTTTTAGAAGAAAACTACCCTGAGCAGAGGGAAATGTTTAAATCTGGCCAGGAAGGACTTCTTCCCTCTATTAACTGGGAGATCTTTCAAGTCCCACCTGCTGCTTGAACTGCAAGAGTCGGTTGAGTGTTCTTAGACTTGGATGCCTAGCCTCTGTGTGAACACCTAGCAGAAAAGCTGAGCATGTTATTCTCTACTTCCCCCTTCCCTCTGACTCTCCCATTGCCAAGGTGGCTGGCAAGAGCTTCACAACCTAACTTTGACTTCTTGGTATGTATTACCCTGAGATATAACTTTTTTTTTTTTTTTTTTTGAGACGGAGTCTTGTTCTGTCACCCAGGCTGGAGTGCAACGGCGTGATCTTGGCTCACTCCAAGCTCCGCTTCCTGGGTTCATGCCATTCTCCTGCCTCAGCCTCCCGAGTAGCTGGGACTACAGGCGCCCACCAGCACGCCCGGCTAATTTTCTGTATTTTTAGTAGACACAGGGTTTCATCGTGTTAGCCAGGATGGTCTCAATCTCCTGACCTCATGATCCACCCGCCTCGGCCTCCCAAAGTGCTGGGATTACAGGCGTGAGCCACGGCGCCCGGCCCGAGATACAACTTTTATTGCAGTCTTGCCTTTCTTTTAACCAAGTGCTAGAATTCCAAAAAACTCACTCGAAAAGGATGGCTTCCCTTAAGTGGGCAATATTTATAATTATAATCACTAGGGGTTTGAAATTTATTCTAACAATAGGGTTTCTGAACCAATACACAGATAATGGAACACATTAATAACTAGGAAGAGAGGCAGTAATTCATGCCTGCCATTCTGTACCCACACGCTAAATGAAAGCCTGCCAGAGAGCACCATCCAACCTTCTGCCTATCTTTGCACCTATTGTTATACCTGTTCACTGAGCTCTGGGTTGCAAGGTGAGATGACGAATATGTTCAAACCTTAAGTCATTAACTAATCCCAACCTCCTCCTGCTGCATTTTATTGGTAAAGGGTGATCATCCATCCAGCTGCTCCAGTCACATCCCTTTCTCTCACTGCCATTATTCAACTGGTCAACCAAGTCCTACTAATTTATCATTTGTTTATCTGTCCCCTACTCTTCCTCGCTATTTCCACTGGCTTAGTTCATGACCTCTCCATCTCCTCCCCAGATACTGTACTGAAATACCTGCTAACTAGTCTCCTTGCCTGTAGGATAGTCCCTCATGAATTTCTCCTCTGTTCTGCCTCCCAAGTTAGCTTCCTAAATATGTGCCTTGGAAACAATGAAATCATACTCACAATTTGAAGAAAACATTGGTGAATATTATTATAACCTGGGAGGGTAACAAGTATTTCTAAGCATGACAGAAAACCTAGAAGGCATAAATATAGTCACTTAAAAACATCTTCTGTAAAATAAAGAATAAAGATTAAAAACAACTGGAGAAAATATCTGTGACATATATATGTGGGGGACATGCTAATTTACTTAATAAAAGAATTTTTACAACTCACTAAGAAAACAACCTAACTATAAATTTGAAATAACATCTTGAGTCCATCCCTTGGCCACACTAGGAGAGGAAAAACTAATGTAAATAATTATAAAGCTGTGAAGGCACAAAGTGTCCTGCAAAGATTAGGTGTAAGAAAAATGGTTAGGTGTCACCATTACCAAACCTGCTTCAAATGCTCTGCCTCGATTCAATTACACTACATATCGACACTGCGATCCTTTAAGCAGTTGAAAAATGCCTCTGGTCTCTTGTTTTTGCCTTCAGAACACAGTGGAGCATATTTGCACAGAACAAATAATTCCCTGTCAAGCTGGAAGGGCCTCTTTGCTTGATAATTGATGTTTCAGCTTTTAGCCAGAAGGTTAAAGTCTTTCTGAAGAACATTTCTGAGTTCACGCAGCACTAAACCCTATTACTCCATTATTCCATACTAACCTTGGCTGGGAGGCCAGAACAATGCCCATGAGGTGAAACTGACTGGTTTTTCCATTTTGACCTGAACTAAGTGATCAAATTATGTCCCCTGACAAGAAGGCAAAGTATCCACAGAGTGCACAACACTGGCATTGCTGACATACCTGCCAAAGACACTAACTACACCTAGGCATGCGGTCATCCAGAAGGAACGTGTCACGATCCTAAACGCAAGTAGTAAAGACAATTCACCTTTCAAATGAAACCGAGGTGAGATCTATTGCACCCACGGGAAGAGATATAAGATAAATTTTGTTACAAAACCAAGCAATTCAAAGTGCTGATATAGTCTTTTATGTGAATCTGGAACATGGGCCAATCATCTGAGGCCACAAAAGTATCCCAGGCAAAAGCCCTAGACAGTATTAGTGTCCATTTGCAAAAAATTGAATTTAAAAAATAGAGCTAGTATTAATAGCCAGAATGCAATCGTGAATCAATCTGGGGGACACACAGGAGGTTAAACCTAACCAAACAGTATTTGAAATTAGAAAATTTAACCAATTATTTTCCAGTCTTTAAAATGTAGGGCTGCATTGAGGAACCCACACGTCAGAAGACCACTATCATAAGACAGATGGCTAGTGTCTGAATACATTACTTTTTGTTGTTCCAAATTGTCTTAACTTTGTGAGCACTTACTCATAATCTCATTGAGAATTATGATATAGATATGAATTCAATTTTCAGAAAAAGACAGTTGGATTTTAAAGTTTCTGGCTAGTGCAATGAATCTGTAGAAATTCAAACCTTGACCAATGGTTTCTCAAAATCCATTTGATTCTATCATTTGCCTCTGCTAAAATTAATAAAATATTCTCCCAATAAATCAAGGCTTACAAACAACTGTTCATTATTCCTGGCTGAAGTGGGCTCAGTGACTTCTGGAAATGAGTGTCACACATGGAGATATATAATGCGATCACTCAGATAGCTTGCACACTGGCAAGGGGCAGCCAGTCTAGAACTCCACAACCTACACGAGGACAAAACCTCCCCAGAAAGAACCAAACCCCATCACTAGGCCGCCTTCCATTTTCTGAAGAAAAAGGGTTGTAACTTATCTGAAGTAGTGAGTGCCAGGACATGCTGTGATGTTGCTATTGCTTGAAGGGTATTATAGAGAGACAGAGAGAAACTGTAGGTCAGAGGGACAGAATAAACATTACTAAAGCAACATAGAGTGACCTCAGCTTTGTCTCGGGTAGACCTAGGAGGGCATCATCTGAGGCCAATAGGTTGTATGCTAAATTAACAAACTAAAAGCAAACAGCACAAAACCCACTTGAAACTAATATGATTCTTCCCTCAGGCCCTCGTTTTTAAACAAACAAACTTTGAGATAAATAAATAAGTGGAAACTCACTCTGGGAAGCATAATGCCCCTCTGCAGCTTTGTCTTCGTGCCCTTCGTATTCCCTGCTGGAGAGCTGCCTGTTGGCAGTCTCTAGTCGATCTATGAACAAAGAGGAAATGATTACAAAGAAATGTATATGGATTGAAGTCATCATTTAACCAAGAAATGAAATAGGTGCCAAGAGCTGGGGAGGAAGAGATGCTCAGGCAGGAGCTCAAAACTGAACAACTTGGGGACAGACAGTAACTATGTCCCAAAATATCAAAAGAAAAGGCTTCAGACGCCACAGTGTCTTTATGCGATCTAAAGACAAATGACGTGCACCAGCAGCATGCAGCTAGGGACAGGTGCTGAGAAAAACCACCTCACTGCCTTCAAGGCCAGCAAACCCGATTTGAAGTGTTCACAAAGACAGTCTCCTTGGCCTCAAACCCAGCCCTAGTCTAATCTTGATCATCACCTATATATTTTAGCCAGTGACAGCTCTCTGTATCTTAGAATCAAAGAAATAAAAATAACAAATACCAAAAAAAGTCAAAATGACCTAATGTACGAAGACTGTACACAGCAACTTCTATGTTTGCTCAAACCACTTGGTAAATCTTTCATTATTCAATAAATAATCCAACTCAACTAGTATTCACTGGATGCAGATGACACCCAACCCAAAAGAGTTTGTAGCAAGAGAAAAGGTGGGATCTAGCTACTGGGTACTACCAGGACATGGAGTGTTTTGACATATGAAGCAACTGAAAATGGCTTGGCTGAAGGTAAAGTAACATTTATAGGTTAACTCATTGTGCACATGGGAGATGGCCAAAATCCAACAGCAGGTGACTCCTATCTTTCAGCAAGTTTATTGTCTACTTATTTCACAACTGTGGGGATTTTTTCCCCCCGAGGGAAAATATGTCTAGCTCTGTCTTCTATGGTCCACCTAGCAATAGTTAAGTGCTACTTTTCAAAGCACGCTACCAAATGACAGCCCCATGTGGAAAGGGTTGTGCGTCTAACATTGATCTTTTCAAACATTCAGATTCTCACCACCATGAATCGCGGTTGAGTACTTTTAAAGCAAGAAGGAGCCACAAACAGAATCCCTTCCTTTAACAGACTCATGCATACAGGCTGTCACTTCCAAAGCTCGATGCTGCAATATACAACCCACAAGGCAGAAGAGAACAATGCTGCTTTTTCAGCACCTCCTCCCTTCCCCAGACGGTTGAAATATACAACAGGCAGACTAGCACCTGTGGCAAAGCATTCTGGCCCCAAAGTTGTGCTTTTAGCTACACAGGTGGTTTAGGTAGAGAGAACATGAATAAACATGCCTCGGAGGTCTCTGTTGAAATCATGAAGTCTTCTAATCTCGCCTTCCAATTTGTTTCTCATCGCCTTGTCCAGTGACTCTCGCTTGGTGGTAGACTTGACCAGACTTTCATAGGCTTCCGAAATTCTCTGAAGTTCTTTTTCAAACTAAAAGAAAGAACTGGCATTAAAGTGGTACCTTTGACATTCATGCTGGTGTCCTGGTAAAACGGATTCTTAGACATTGCAGTGTGAAGGCTGTATCTTCAATGCAGTCTTTCTGCATCTGAAGTGTCATGTGTACCAAATTGTATAATCGATTTCACTCCCCCACCTGCTCTCCAAAGACTACATTAGGATCCTGTAAATTACAGGCTCACAAGTCTGGCCGAACTGTCTGATGTCACCTTGTAAAAGTCCCTCTGTACCAATATCAGAAAGGGGTAAATCTAAACATAACTTAAATCTCTTACACTTTTAATGGCAATTTATAGCTATTATGATTATTCCCAGTTAACATCAGGAAAATAGTAAAGTACAAAAAAACTAAAGGACTATAATTAGAACCCAAGTTTCCAGACTCCAAGTAGAGTGCACTTTCCAGAGACACTCCTATCTGTCCCCAAAGGAACGTAAAATCCACTGGAGGAAAGGCTTCATTACCTAGTATTTTTATTCCTTTGTCTATGAAATTATCTATATGGCAGACTGCTCAGGCCTGTAATCCCAGCACTTTGGGAGGCCGAGGTGGGTGGATCACCTGAGGTCAGGAGTTTGAGAACAGTCTGGCCAACATGGTGAAACCCCGCCTCTACTAAAAATACAAATATTAGCCAGGCATGGTGGTGGGTACCTGTAACCCCAGCTACTTGGGAGGCTGAGGTGGGAGGATCGCTTGAGCCTGGGAGGCGAAGGTTGCAGTAAGCAAGATCATGTTACTGCTCTACAGCCTGGGCAACAGAGTGAGATTCCATCTCACAAAAAGAAAAAAAGAAAAAAAAGGATTAATGGACATGTACCTAATCATAAACAAATATATCACAGAATCACAGAAAACCTCTTTATATTCAGCAATTGATAGCCAAGAAATTAAAACCATTTAAAAAAATATTTCACTAAATCAAAAACTAACTGGGGAAGCCTTTAATCTATGGCACATATAAATTGATAACAAGTAGCTCTATTCTAACAGGAGTTTGATATAACAGTCTGGTTTTTATGTAGATATCAACAAATCCCATTATATTGTTATGTAACATAAATGCAAGAGAAAGGGTAAAGACCAGGTGAGGGTGCCTGCAAACATGGACGGATGCTTGATGAGATGCTGCTAAGGTCAGAATCATAGGCAAAACTGATGGGGTTGAAAGCACTAGCGCCCTTCACTGGGTCCCAGATCAGAGCCATGTTTTCAGTGCTTCCACAGGACAGCAATGGCACCAGGAGCCAGGGACCCTCTTTTCTGAGCCCCAACTGCCCGGATCAGAAAGTCCCTGCCCAGACTCCTATAAATAATATATATCCAAACAGATATTCATTGTTTGCTTACATGTCAGGTGTTTTTCCAGATGCTAAGGATACAGAAATAAGGAAGGCAATTCCTGGTCTTTAGGAGCTAAGAGTCTTAAGTTGGCCTGTAAATATTTCAGAGAAATGGTAGTACAGGGATGAGGGCAAGGTAGAAGTGGCAGGAGGTAGGGCCAAAAGGAAGGACTTTAAATTATGGGCAGGGGAGGCTTAGTGGGGGTGAGAGGTACTGGGGAAGGAAGATTCTAACTCTGATCTCATCCAAGTTCTCATAGAGACAAAACTAACAGATGGGGTTGGAGGGTGGGGGTTTGTGGGAGAGGAGGTAGAAGAGATATCCAGGTAAAAAGCTTATGTAAATAGCTCAATGACAGATGACAAGGGCCTGAACTATGACACTAAAAGGGCAAATTCCAAAGACACTAATGAGTAGAATCAGCAGGTTTTGGTGACTGGGTGCAGACAGTAAGGAAGCAAGCAAGCAAGTACAACATAAACATTCACAGCTTAGAAGATGGGGTAAGGAGACTTAACCAAGATAAATGATTATAAGAGAACCAAGCTCACTAAAGAAAGAAAACCAGTCTGGGTTTGGAGATACCATGTTTGAGGAACCTGATGCACATATTGGCGAAGATTTCCAGTTAGGAGGTGAACATACAAGTCTAAAAGCCAGGAGAGTGGCTGCGGTGTCCTCAATGTACAGATGACAGATGACATCAGAAAGCAGGGACCACTCAGGGAGATAAACAGAAGATTAGAGGGCCAAAAAAGCATTCACGCCAAAGGAGGGGAGGGGCACCAGGGAAAAAGACTGAAGCTAGTGGACCCGTAGGAGCCTAGAAGCCAAAGACTTAAAAACATGAGAGAGACTGTGGTCAGCACCCTCAGAGGTTACAGAGCAGCCAGGATATGGCTGAGAAGAGGCTGATGAATAGGCTGGAGGGCACCAGGGCTTCTGCTGAGCAGCAGCTAACTAGAGCTGAGCTGAGAAAACCAAGGCTCCTTTCGGTACCACCTTATGTTCCCAAAGGCCTCCTTATACCAGAGTTGGTTCTTCCCTGGTCCCCTCATTTCAACAAGGCCTTTCTGATTCGTCCACAGATATCATGAACCGCTGGTAATGCAGCAGCACAGAGGACAGTATGTCCTAAATCCTGTTCATAGCCTTACCATGAATTATGATCCTGTCTTCAAATTTTATTTACCAAAGAGATGGCTCCCAGACACACTCACACTTCTCTGCTGATTTTATCTATAAAAGGTGGCCTTTGCTTTCAGACAGCCGGGCATGTCACAGGAACAGTCCCCATCAAGACCAAAGGGTATCTTCAAGTCACCAGGGAAGCTGAGAGTACCACACACTCTTGAGGCATCCACCATGAGTGGTGTTCGGGCTTCCAGCCCAGAACAACTAGCGATGCTTCCTTAACTACACCCACAGGGACCCTTCCCTTGGTATGATTTTATAGTATATTTGACCTGTTGTATTTCCCTCATTGGAATTCTAATCTGCATCTATACTTTGCGGCTCTGATTCGACTGCTAACTCCTTGAGGGTAGAATAGCTCTTACTGTCCTAGAACTATGCCTTGCCCATAACAAAATACTGACTAATTAATCTTTAAATGTGTAACTTCTACAGACAGACTTGGACGCTGAATCATGCATTCTTTCCTTTTACTCAAAGAACTTCCCTCTGCATACCGTCAAAGGAAACTTCAAGATCCCTACCACGATATAGTTTACTATCTCAAATCCTAAAACAATCAAGACCTGACATATGGTTATGTGCTTAGAAGGGACCTAGAGAAAAAACAAGGGTCTTAGTTCAGAACAAGGTAACTCCTATGAGAACTGATAGCTGTAATGGTAGAGAAAGACTAATCTCCTTCAGTGCGTGCTATGGATATGGTTTGTCCCCACCAAAACTCATGTTGAAATTTGACCCCCAGTGTGGTGACACTGGGAGGTGGGACCTAGTGGGAAGTGTTTGGGTCATGGGTGAGGGTCCCTCATGAATGGCTTGGTGCCTTTCTCGCAGCAGTGAGATTAGATTGGATTTTGCAGGAATAGATTAGTCCCCATGAGAGCAGGTTGTTATGAGGAAGGACGCGCTCTTCAAGTTTTGCCTCTTTATACATGTCTGCTTCCCCTTTGACCTTCTGCCACGTTGTGACACAGCATAAAAGCCCTTGCTGGAAGCCAAGAAGATACCAGCATCATGCTTTTCAAACTTCCCAGCCTGCAGAATCATGAGCTAAATAAATCACTCCTCTTTATAAATTACCCAGTCTCAGATATTCAGTTATAACAACACAAAAGGGAATAAACAAGTATGGTTGCAGAGGACAGAGTTATGAGTAAATATAGGAAGTTAAATATATGCAGGGTTTTTTGGTTTTTGATTTTTTGACAGTCTCACTCCATCACCTAGGCTGGAGTGCAGTGACACAATCTCGGCTCACTGCAAACTCCACCTCCTGGGTTCAAGTGATTCTCATGCCTCAACCTCCAGGGCAGCTGGAATTACAGGGGTGCATCACCATGGCTGGCTAATTTTTGTATTTTCTTTTTTTTTTTTTTTTAAGTAGAGATGGGGTTTCACCATGTTAGCCAGGCTGGTCTCGAATTCCTGATCTCAAATGATCCATCTGCCTTGGACTCCCACAGTGCTGGGATTACAGGCGTGAGCCGCCGCACCCGGCTGAGATGCAGATTTTGACTCAACATAAAGAAGTATTTCCTAACTACATTTTCCAGAAGTGTAGTATACCCATTAGTGAGCTTCTCTTCTCTGGAAGCATTCAAGTAAAAGATGAACACCTCCTTTCAGAGAATGACACAAGGATTACTAAGGAATGGGAAGTTGAAGTAGACTCATTTCAAGAATTTTAAGACTGAAGCTTTTTATTTCTGACTGTACACTCCTTCAGAGTAAAACCACACCTTCTTCTTTCTATTTCTCCATGTTCAGAACATTTTAAGCACCCTCTGATATTTGTTAAAGATACAGGAGGGTTAGATAGGCTGGTTTGACACAAAAACTATCCAGACCAGCTCAGACTCTGAGTACAGTGCAGGAGGGGAATCCTGGTTTACCTTCCCAGCTCTCATTCTCCTTTTTGGCCTAGGTGTCAGGGAGCTCTTAGGCCAGGCCGTAAGAATCCCTGCAATCACAGAAATACACTCGATGTCCCAGAGACAGAACTACAAGCAGAGCAGAAAATAAGCAAATGGACAGAGAAGGCCCTGAGAAAATCTCAGCCATTCCAAGCTCCAGATACTGGTTTTTTCCCTGAGCACCTTCACGTGCAACACTGAGGGATGCGCAGGACCAAAGAAAGGCATGCTGTGCAAGCCACAGACTGACCAATCAAAGCCACCTTTGTTTCACTCACAAAAGAGGGTCTTCACTAAAGCAAGCCTGGGGTAACTTAATGCTTGGCCCTCTCCCATCAAATGCCCGTCTATTCCCTGATGGCTTTCGAGGCCAACCCACTCAACAGCCCACAATCCGGCCCTGGTAGAGACTCCATCGTTAATTAAGTTTCAGAGAAACTGGGAGGCAAAAAATGCAAAAAACCTAACCAAAAGGAAAGACTGAAAACAAAAGCTCTTTCTGGGGGTCCTTGACCATCATTCCAACATTAACAGTGATAATCACTACCTTGTGCCTCTTTGGAAATAGGGTCTTCATATCTAGGCTGGGATTTGACAGTCTCTGAATTTAATCATTCTCTTCTGCTGTTTTCCTGGCACAGTATGCATAGGCTAAACTCTGCAATTAAAAATTCATCTATTTTTAGTTCTGCCCTTACAATGCATCTCTGCAAGGGCCAAAACATTCTCAATGCTGCGAGGAACTCAGATGGGATCAAACTGTGGGCATAGCGGGGTCATATCCTACAACATCGTGCAGCAGGCCTACCCCAAACAGGGGTCACATCCATGCCAGGAGAACTGGCAGCTATCATCCCTGAGAAGCAAAGCTGTCACCTCATCTGACCACCCTCTCTCCAGACGTAAGGCTCAGGCAGCTGCTAAGAACGCTGAGTGACAAAGCTGGGGATGAGGGAGGATCTGGGACTAGGGTGACCTTAGGAACGCAAGGCCCAATACGTCACGAAGTTCATGCAACTCTTGTGTCTCTTGATACTCGTTGTCAAGAACAGCAATCCCACTTGTGATAAACATGGCAAGTATCCATCAAAATCTGAGGTTTTGAATCGATAATTCCAGTTTTACATATGACAGATTAGTATAGTACAGTAAGTCCTCACGTAACATCATTGACAGGTTCTTGGAAACTGCAACTTCAAGTAAAATGACACATAGCAGGCCCCCAAATAACATCAGTGTTTTCAACTTCATTTCATTGTGATGTTGATGAGGAAAAAATTGGCTTTGCTTAAAACTGTAGTTTCCAAGAACCTATTGATGTTATTAAGTGAGAACTTACTGTACTTGTAGAACAACTTATAACATTCAAGGGACTGAAAAAGTTTTGAGTTCACGAAGGGACACAGCTTTTGATTTGTCTCCTCTTCCAGAAGTCATCAAAATCCTTTCGGCCACAACTTTTAAGAACCATCCTTGGTGCAGGAATATTGAGACACTGGGAGATTAAACCATTTTAGTTTTCAAAATGGAAATGTGCATCAAAATCAAGAAAGAGATGTATGCTATAGGTCAATAAAAAGTACATGTTTAATACCAGCACTTTGGGAGGCTGAGGTGGGCAGATCACGAGGTCAGGAGATCAAGACCATCCTGGCCAACATGGTGAAACCCCATCTCTACTAAAACACACACAGACACAAAATTAGCCAGGCATGGTGGTGCACGCCTGTAGTCCCAGCTACTCGGGAGGCTGAGGCAGGAGAATC
>NW_012106953.1:426011-428529 GCF_000951045.1 Mandrillus leucophaeus | reverse complement strand
AGAATTTTGTCTCCCTCCCATTCCCCAGGGAAGTCACGTACCTTGTGGAGCTTGTCGGCATTGTCATAGTAACCCTGAAGTTCCTGGTGAAGCACCCGGTTCTCCTCTGTTAATATTTCCACCATTTGCTGGGCTCGCTCCACAATCGCAAAGGCATCTGGACCGAGCTGCTGGCTGGGGGAGGCGGCGGGCGGGGGCTGTGGAGCGCCCAGGGCCATCGGGAGTGGAAGCGGCAGGGAGACAGAGTGCAGTGGCCCGCTGGTGGAGGAGGTCTGGGAGGACATGGGGCTGTGCTGCTGCATGGTTGACGGGAACGGAAGTTGGCACGGGCGGCTGCAAGGCAATGGAAGGCAGCAGTTAGAGCCCGGGGAAATGGTGGGAGCAGGAAGGAAGCCCCAACAATACTGGCACTGTTGATGGTTTCCACGGTCAGAAGCCATCAGTGCACTTCCCAGTGGGAGGTATTCACTGTGCTCCCATCTCAATTAGCACCATTCCGGCTATTGGGGAAACAGCAACCAAGACAGACCAGGTCCCTGCTCTCAGACGTTTACATGCTAGGGAGAGAGACAGGCAAGCCACCCAACAAGAAAGCCAAGTATCAAAACTTAACAATTACTCTCCAAAGATAAGGTGGAGTGATGTGGCAGGGAATGACCCCATGGCTACTTCCTACTGAGAGGGCAGAGAAGGAGTCTCTGAGAGGGGTGGTTTGAGATGAAGTCACACTGACAGACAAGAACCAGTGGGTTGGACGGAGCGGGTAAAGAAGTGGGGAAAAGGAGTATTCTAGGTAGGAGATGTCAGCTAGCACAGTGGTCCCCAACCACTGGGCCATGGACCAGTACCCATCTGTGGCCTATTAGGGACTGGGCCACATAGCAGGAGGTGAGAAGCAGGTGAGTGAGCAAAGTTTCATCTGTATTTACAGCCGCTCCCCATGGTTCACATTACTGCCTAAGCTCTACCTTCTGTCAGATCAGCAGTGGCATCAGATTCTCATAGGAGCGTGAACCCTATTGTGAATTGTGCATGCAGGAGATCTAGGTTGTTTTTTCCTTATAATAATCTAATGCCTGATAGCCTGTCACTGTTTCCCATCAACCCAGATGGGATGATCTAGTTGCAAGAAAACAAGCTCAGGGCTCCTACTGATTCTACATTATGGTGAGTTGCATAATTATTTCATTATATATGACAATGTAATAATAATAGAAACAAAGTGCACAATAAATGTGATGTGTCTGAATCATCCTAAAACTACTCCAACCTCATGATTGTCTGCGGAAAAACTGTCCTCCACAAAACAGGTCCCTGGTACCAAAAAGGTTGGAAATGCTGAGCTAGCGCACAGGGCCTGAGGCAGGAATTAGCACTGGCACAAGCAAGAAGTATGAAGCACTGCCAGCAAGTAGCAGTGCAAGATAAGACTAGAGTGATGGGCAGGTGCCATGGCCAGACTTTACCTTGGAGTGTACAGAGGCCAGGGGAGGAGCTGCCTCTCCTGTGGTGTGCACAGAATGCAGTGCATGGTGGCAGGAACACACGTATGGAGTCCAGTGAGGCCCAGGTGTGGTCTAGGTGAGAACTGAGGAGAGCTCAGAGTAGTGGCAGAAGAGAAACACTCAGAGATTGGGATTTGTTTTGTATATATCATGAATGGGGAGAAGGGAAGTTGGGAAAATTAAAAATTACTCCTGGATTTGGGGCGCTACACAAATTGATAGGGGCACCATTTAATGAAATGAGAAGTCTTGGGGAGAAACTGATTTGTTCTGCTGAGGTGAGGAAGGTCTAGAGCTCAAGAGTCTAATTTTAGCCATGTTAAAAAGAACACATAAGGGTGTCTCTTCATGGCTCAAATACCTGGTATTAGTTCCTATCTTTGAGATCATGAATTTTCATCCCCATCCCCATTCCTAACAATTCCATCCTAACTATTCAGTTAACCTGCTTCCTAAGAATCACTGTATTTTCTTTCAACCTAAGCCAAGGGCTCCTAACAACATTTAGAAGTATAAAGGGTATGAACCAAAAAGTATCTGAGACAGATCTCAATCAATTTAGAATGTGCCCATGACACAGCCTCAGGAAATTATGACCACATCTGCTCAAGGTGGTCTGGGTACAGCTTGGTTTCAAACACGTTAGGGAGACAGGAGAGACATGAGACGTCAATCAGCATGTGTAAGATGAACATTGGTTTGGTCTGGAAAGGCTGGACAACTCCAAGTGGGGGAAGGGGCTTCTAGGTCATAGGTAGATAAAGAGACAACTGGTTGCATTATTTTGAGTCTCTGATTAGCTTTTCACTGAATACACAATTTACATGTGAGAGGAGGATAAGAGAAAAGTCATTTACACCTTAGTCTGGCCTAGTGAAACAACAGGGCAGGGGAACTAATAACATATGCATTTGTCTCAGGTGAGCAGAGGGATGACTTTGAGTTGTGTCTGTCCTATGTCCACAAGGAATTTCCTTGTGGGCAAATTGTGAGGCAGGTATGTGGCTTTTTTT
>NW_012106953.1:420683-424101 GCF_000951045.1 Mandrillus leucophaeus | reverse complement strand
CAGGAGGCAGAGATTGCAGTGAGCCGAGATCATGCCACTGCACTCCAGCCTGGTAACAGAGTGAGACTCCATCTCAAAAAAAAAAAAAAAAAAAAAAATACATGTTAATAAAAAGGCAATGAAAAATAACAAGACCTCCAATTTCTGCACCATTTGTGTAACTCTTCAGAAACAGCCATGGGAAAAACCCCAGCACCAAACTCTGCCTTCAAGTGGGTCTGTATAGCTTCTGGACATGTCTGCCTTGGAGCTTTATTAGGAGAGAATAAAGAGATGTTTGTTTCCCAAGAAGTGCTGACTCTGCACTTCCCAATTTTCAGATCATACTAAAAGGAAGCTGCCCAAAAATGTCAGAGGCAAGCTTGGGCCTGTACAGTGTCTTATAGGCTGAAGGCTGAGACAACACACCTATTTCCCAACTTCTAAGGGTGCAAGAGGGGGTGGGAGTGAGGCCACAATCTTTAGGCGGCCCCTGTTTGTTTCTGTCTCTCATTTTTCCCCTCCAATAAAGGCAGCCAAAGCTCCCTCAGCCAAGTCTGGTCTTGACTCCAGGGAGCTCCAGACCTTTTCAGTGGAAGCTCTGCACAAACGTGCTGGGACAAATTGTCTGTAAACAAATGCACCATCAAATCCACTGCTCCCTGACAGCCCTCAGGAAGCAAGCAGAGCCTACTACTCTCAAACTCTTGACCAGCAAAATGACCAGCTTGACCTGTGAAATCAGCACTAACTCATGAACACTAAATGGGCCAGCTGGAGCATTAACTGTCACATAGAGCCAAAGTGACAATGTTCTTGTAGTCAGGTGGGGTTTAAACTCCTATACTTTAACTTTACAGAAGCCCTTTATTGCCAAGGGAAGAGCCCGTACTTACTCTTAGAGGATCACTACTACTACACATGCCTCCTCACCCCCAGAAAGGAAACTGAAGTGCTCTATGGCTGTCCTGCCCTAAAACATCCTATTACCTTTACCCAACCCCCTTGCATCCTACCTGCAGCACATCAGATGCTGACTTGAGGGTCATCATGAAATCACTGCCCAGCAACAGCTTGTTCTTGCTGGATGTTCCCCTATTTACTTTGGCTCTCAGCATAAATCTCTAAGAATAATGGCTACCATACATTTAAATATTCCAACAGTAACTACACAGGCTGGAATTACTCAGCATCTCCCCACCTGGTAAGTCACAAACGTGCAGAAAGCACACAATAACTTGTACTCTTGACCCTCTCATGTTGAGGCAAGACTGCTTTTTGCAAAGATCAGCTAATGAAATGAACATGATAACACAAGGTTCCTGTCTGAGATTCCTAAATGTAAAGGAAAATTTGGTATCTCTCACTTCATTTCTCTGTGGTTTTACTTATTTTTTATTTTTGAGACAGGGTCTCACTCTGTCACCCAGGCTGGAGTGCAGTGGAGCGATCTCAACTCACTGCAACCTATGCCGCCCCAGCTCATGTGATCTCCCGAGTAGCTGAGATTACAAGGCATGGGCCACCATGACTGGCTAATTTTTGTAGAGACCGGGTCTTGGCATGTTGCCCAGGCTGGTCTCAAACTCCTGGGCTCAAGCAATCCACCTGCCTCAGCCTCACAAAGTGCTGGGATTACAGGAATGGACCACCGCGCCCGGCCTCCTCCGTGTTATTTACTCTCCGTGTTCCCTCTTCCACATTTGTCCAGGTGGGGTAATCCTACTTAGCCTCAGAGTCTCTGGTCAAGAGCCACCTCTGTTGTTCCTACAGTAGACCCGTCACACTCTTACTGAAGGTGTTAGCATATGCAACTCTCTCCGCTTTTTGGAATGTAAGCTCCTCCAAGGTCGGAACTGGGTCATATTTATTTTCATCTCCCTAAAGCCTTGCAAAGGGTCTAGTATAAAAAGGAATCTAGTGCAATGTTGGGAAGTCAGTCAGTGCATCAACTCCCCGTGACCAGGTAAAGAATTTTGTCTCCCTCCCATTCCCCAGGGAAGTCACGTACCTTGTGGAGCTTGTCGGCATTGTCATAGTAACCCTGAAGTTCCTGGTGAAGCACCCGGTTCTCCTCTGTTAATATTTCCACCATTTGCTGGGCTCGCTCCACAATCGCAAAGGCATCTGGACCGAGCTGCTGGCTGGGGGAGGCGGCGGGCGGGGGCTGTGGAGCGCCCAGGGCCATCGGGAGTGGAAGCGGCAGGGAGACAGAGTGCAGTGGCCCGCTGGTGGAGGAGGTCTGGGAGGACATGGGGCTGTGCTGCTGCATGGTTGACGGGAACGGAAGTTGGCACGGGCGGCTGCAAGGCAATGGAAGGCAGCAGTTAGAGCCCGGGGAAATGGTGGGAGCAGGAAGGAAGCCCCAACAATACTGGCACTGTTGATGGTTTCCACGGTCAGAAGCCATCAGTGCACTTCCCAGTGGGAGGTATTCACTGTGCTCCCATCTCAATTAGCACCATTCCGGCTATTGGGGAAACAGCAACCAAGACAGACCAGGTCCCTGCTCTCAGACGTTTACATGCTAGGGAGAGAGACAGGCAAGCCACCCAACAAGAAAGCCAAGTATCAAAACTTAACAATTACTCTCCAAAGATAAGGTGGAGTGATGTGGCAGGGAATGACCCCATGGCTACTTCCTACTGAGAGGGCAGAGAAGGAGTCTCTGAGAGGGGTGGTTTGAGATGAAGTCACACTGACAGACAAGAACCAGTGGGTTGGACGGAGCGGGTAAAGAAGTGGGGAAAAGGAGTATTCTAGGTAGGAGATGTCAGCTAGCACAGTGGTCCCCAACCACTGGGCCATGGACCAGTACCCATCTGTGGCCTATTAGGGACTGGGCCACATAGCAGGAGGTGAGAAGCAGGTGAGTGAGCAAAGTTTCATCTGTATTTACAGCCGCTCCCCATGGTTCACATTACTGCCTAAGCTCTACCTTCTGTCAGATCAGCAGTGGCATCAGATTCTCATAGGAGCGTGAACCCTATTGTGAATTGTGCATGCAGGAGATCTAGGTTGTTTTTTCCTTATAATAATCTAATGCCTGATAGCCTGTCACTGTTTCCCATCAACCCAGATGGGATGATCTAGTTGCAAGAAAACAAGCTCAGGGCTCCTACTGATTCTACATTATGGTGAGTTGCATAATTATTTCATTATATATGACAATGTAATAATAATAGAAACAAAGTGCACAATAAATGTGATGTGTCTGAATCATCCTAAAACTACTCCAACCTCATGATTGTCTGCGGAAAAACTGTCCTCCACAAAACAGGTCCCTGGTACCAAAAAGGTTGGAAATGCTGAGCTAGCGCACAGGGCCTGAGGCAGGAATTAGCACTGGCACAAGCAAGAAGTATGAAGCACTGCCAGCAAGTAGCAGTGCAAGATAAGACTAGAGTGATGGGCAGGTGCCATGGCCAGACTTTACCTT
>NW_012106953.1:414478-419753 GCF_000951045.1 Mandrillus leucophaeus | reverse complement strand
GGAACTAATAACATATGCATTTGTCTCAGGTGAGCAGAGGGATGACTTTGAGTTGTGTCTGTCCTATGTCCACAAGGAATTTCCTTGTGGGCAAATTGTGAGGCAGGTATGTGGCTTTTTTTTATCTTTGTAGCTATCTTATTTAAAAATAAAATGTGAGGCAGGTTTGCCTGATGCAGTTCCCAGCTTGACTTTTCCCTTTGGCTTTGTGATTTTGGGGTTCTGAGATTTATTTTGCTTTCACATCTTTCAGAAAAAGCATTTTATAAGAACATGAATGAGCCTCTGGTCTCAGGTTTTATCTGCTCTCTCATGGCTAGGACAGTTTACTCCTAGAAAGGTAGGTGCCAGGTTATTAGGAAAGATCATTTTTAGTAGGTTGTAAAATCACATATCCTATGAAGAGAAAACAGGATGAGGAAGAGAAAAAAACAAAAAAAAAAAGATGAAGAAGAATCCTGGAAAATTGATATAGGCCATGTTACTCTGAAGTCCATACATCAATAGGCAGGTATGAAAGTGGTTTATGTATGTAAATAACTTGCTGTTATTTTCTTCTGAAGCTTACATTGTCTAGCTTCAGTTTGCAAGGCTTTAAGAAAGCACAGCTTCATTTTCAGGGATTTTAAATCAAGAAAAAAATGGAGGGAAAATAGGACAGGAAAGAAAGAAAGAAAAAAAAACAATTAAAAACATTACTTTGGAGACGTGTAGCCAGGAAAAATTTTAGAATTCAGTCCAAACTATAGAAAATAATAAAAATGGAAAAACATTAGATAAGACTAGAATCTAATAACAAGTGTAGTCCAGTTTATTTTGAAACATAATTTTTCTCTCTCCAGTCCTCATTTTCATTAAAGATAAATCACAAGACAAATTTATGTGTAAAATAAGTGTTGGTCTTACTATACTTGGCCTGAGTATTTGCATAAAGTCAGAAAAAAACAAAAAAACAAAAAAACATTGCCATATAGGCTCTTTTCTTTTTAATTGGCTTTACTGGAACTTTATTTCACAAGGAATCTCAGATTAGACTTACATGCTTTGAGCCCAGCCTGTGCCTGCAAATACCTGTATTGGGTGAATTCCTCACCTCAAGGGCCCAAGAAAACAGGGCTCCTGGGTCTGTCAGAAAGTGACATTCTTTACTTACTGCAGGCCAGGAACCTATACAGGGACTGTGTAGACAAAGTATAAGTCCAGCTTTCCCAAAGGGTTTTATTTGGCTCTACAAGTCAACCTCCATTCCTTAAAGCAATCTGGTTATATCTAAAAGCATGCCATTCCAATGAAAGCCCTGGTAAAATAACCAATGTCTCCAATTGTGTCCTATTACAAAGAAAAAGATTCTTATTGAACTTACGCAACTAACTATACTGCTATAAATTAAATACACTTGCAAACAGTTTTCAAATTCTGGAGAAATCAGGTAGAGAGATATATGCTTCAGATTTTGCTCACAGGAGTGTAGCTGACCCAATTATTAAAAGCTGTAAATAGCTCAAAGAAAACGGGTTTTCTGGATGCAGAAACAAAAGAATTAGCAACATTTCAAACAAAGTCATAAAAAAATTATTTCAGTCTTTCATTAGTCTATGTAATTAACTCATGTTCTACTTGATGTTTATGAACACATTAGCTTTCTATGGAAGTCTTGCAAGTTTTTCCTCTATTCTAGTGTCACAGTCTCCAAAGTCATCAGAAACCTGCATTCAAGAACAACTGTCAGAGTCCTATAGCTGATTATAAAAAACACCTTTTGAAAAGAATAAAAGTGAAACAACTAGATGAGGAAAGTCATGGTTAAAGACACAAATGACAAGGAAACTGCATTATTTCTGTGGCATACAATTTTAGATCAGAATCACCATTACTACTAATAACATTTACTAAGACATATTAGAATCACAGGAATCTCATACAATCCTGGAACACATACTAATAACACATTTATATAAATATAATCCAAAGAAGGTTAAATCCCATTTCATCTTTGACACTACTTCCTGTATGATTTTATTACATCAAATAAGCTTAATATGTCTCTTTTGGACTTCAAGGGATCTAATATCAAAAGATTAATGAGGACTAAAGTTAAAATTTGATTTTGGAAGTCTGTCAAATATAAAAAGTTTAGAACACTTCATATCACAAAATAGGATCACAAGTTGTTGTAAAATAAGCCAATCATTTAGCCAAAGTGATAACTCCATGATTTAAAAAAAAAAAAAAGCAAAAACCTTTACTGAGAGAGATTTAACTTCCCAAACAACAAGCCCTAATAAAGACAGCATGAGGCCAATTAAATGTATCTTTTAAAATTCTGTAAGTAAATTTATTAAATTTTAATTATCTTGACCATAAGATATAATTTCCATAAACCTTTTCATAACTTTTATAACCTTTTATTAAGGAGTGAGTTAATGCTCCAAAAAAATCATGTTCATCTGACACAGGGGCTCATAGGCTGGTCTTGCATCAGTGTCATTTGGTATTAATGGTTAATTTATAGAGAAACTGAACTAATTTTCTCTCTCAACATTGGCCCTTACAATCTCATGCCCACCTCTTCCACAATAGTCTGTGGGTCTTGAGGAGTTGGATAGTTTTAATTTCTGGCCCTGTATCTTACAAACACAGTTTATTTTGGTTGGCATCTTCTACCGGATCTGAAGATGAGGTTTTAACTGCTGTCAGGGTTTAAGACTGAAGAGGACTTGGTGTCCTGTTTAGACCCAGAAGTCAAAGCTCTGTAACTTAATGACACAAAGACTTTAAAGGCAAAATACAGAGAGTTATATGAATGTGATAACTTTAACTTGAAAAAATTTTTAATCTCAGTTTTTTCTAAGCAAACCAAAACTTAATAACAATGGTATAGGAATTACTTCAATAAAACATAAAATGTGTTTGTTAGGCCAGTTACAAAACGACAAAAGAAAAGATCTTCTGCAGTGCCACTGCTATTCCCTGTGGGGTGTCCATTTAATATCAATAACCTGAAAGTCAAACTAATAAAAAGGGTATTTCAATTAGACATAGAAAGAGTATTTCTTAGGTAACAAGTGAAAATTTTTAGATTCATAGAACCATCTAAAGCCAAGAGCACAGACTGATACACTGGAGAAGACATTTCCTTTAGGCCTTTAGGATAAAACATTTTTAGCATGAGGCCACAACAAACAAACAGCACCTGAGGAATAAAACTTACGGAAGCCAAAAGTGAGTTGAAGGAGATATTTAACTATTTCAGGGCTTTTAAAAGGGGAGAGAAAGCTGAAACAGCAAGACACAATAAAAGTTAAACTTTGGGTTAAAAAAAGTAAAATGTTTTGTAATTTTGTTAAGGGTAAATCAATACCTTAAGAAAGTTTCATTGTACTACCCAATTCTTTAGTGCATAAGTGTTTTCTTAAAATATCAAAATGCAATCTCTAGAAAGACCATTATAAATAATTTCTCTTTAATTACAGACAACTTGATCATATAAAGTTTTTCCTCCCCCATAAAACTTTATTTTTACAAATCTTATTATGACTTACACAGACTATTCATGGCATACTTGGACTTTCTGGTGTATCCTGAACATCCTTCTTTCTTAACCAGTCACTTTATTCTAGGATAAAAATTTACCATATAAGATTCTTTCTCATATAAAATTATTTTCCTTTTTAACCTTTCTTGCCAAAAATACCTTTTTATATTTATAATTTTTTTTACAATGCTCTTATATACTGGTTACCATTACCTTGTTTTATCAATAACTTTTAAATAAACTTTGAATTAGACAAAAATTATTTTCCTTTAAATAAGAACACATTTCTTTTTTAGAAAAACATTTTTCTATAATTTATTTAAAAATTAGAAATGACTCAGACATTCAATAAATATGTATTATTTAACTTTAGATTTTAAATTATATGATAAGTTTATTTGTAGGCATTTATTCCACTACATTTATCTAATTAATTGTTTTTTCACCCAGATTACTTATTAAAACTGTGATAGTTATTGTTAAAAATGTTAACCATTTTGTAACCAGTGGAGTTCAGGTTTTCCTAAGAACCTTAACATTAGATAATTTTTGTTTGTTTTTGCCAGTAACTCAGGATTTATCTGTTTTCATTTACTGGACAATACTGAATTCCTTATTTATCAAATTTTACATAAAGATAATTTTCCTTTGTGCTACATTCATAACTTTATAGCCCTCATGCCAAATTTTTACATCTAGCAGAGATAAATATTAAGCCACTTTACCAATGAATCTAAACAATAATGTATGTTGACAATTCTGAAGCCATTTCTAATTACATTTCACAAATACTTTTAAAACTAGCTTATTTATTAAAAATTTACTTAAGTTTACCCACAAACTTGAAAAAACATTTGGCTCAAAGTCTATTTTTTTCTGATAAAGTGTTTGATTTAAGCACTTTTTCCTTTAAGCCAATTAATTAGAGCTTTTATGTATTTTTAGTAGTGAAACATATACATGACACAAATACACAGATATATTACACACGTAGATAGAAATAGATCTTATAGATTCATAACAACTTCTTTCCTACTATTTTAGACTTCCAATTTCTTGATAACCTGTTTTATTACTCCAGGCAGATGTCAACTATATAGCACTAAATTTGCATCTTAAAGGACCAACTCTTAAGTGAAAAATCAGATAGTGAAATTTATATTATCTCAAGGTACAGAGAGAAAGAGTCTGGTGGTACTACAGGGAGATTAAAAATGGATGCCAAGTCAAACATAAAATTATAGAAATCTACCATAGAATTGTATAAGGAAACCAGTTTTATTTAGATAAGTAGTTCTAAATTCAGTCTGTCTTTTAACTGGATCTGTGAACTCCGGGCAGAGCCCACACTGAATCCTGGGTCTCCAAAAAGAGAACTAGTATAGGGCTAGACCATGTGACACTTTCACAGTGCACTTTTTTTCAAACAAAGACATTTCTCTAGGTGTCTAAACTACACTCTTTCTTACTTTAAACACCCCAGAGTAATCTCTGCTACAATAACTATTTTAGTGCAAAAAAAAAAAGAAAAGAAAAGAAATGAGGTAATACACTACCAAAGCAAGCAGTTTAAGATCTGAGTCCAACATACCTGTTTACACTCTTGGGGTTCCATAAGGAAAAACAGAGGTTTCTCCCCAAAAGGGAGTCCGGTGCCTTCTCTGTTTTCTTTAAGGAATCCTGGGCTATTAGAAACTATTTCAGTTCCCTTATGCAGCAGAGTGTGGCAAGAGAAAGGAG
>NW_012106953.1:341905-412503 GCF_000951045.1 Mandrillus leucophaeus | reverse complement strand
CAGGACAACTTGAAGTGGGGGAGGGGGCTTCCAGGTTATAGGTAGATAAGGGACAACCTGTTGCATTATTTTGAGTCTCTGATTAGCTTTCAACTGAATACACAATTTACCTGTGACAGGAGGGTAAAAGAAGAGTCACTTATGCCTTAGTCTGGCTTAGTGAAACAATAGGGCAGAGAAAGAATCACATGCATTTGTCAGGTAAACAGAGGGATGATTCTGAGTTGTGTCTGTCCTTTGTTCACAAGGAATTTCCTTGTGGGCAAATTGTGAGGAAAGTAAATAGTTTTTTGTTTGTGTTGTTTTATCTTTGTAGCTATCTTAAGAATAAAATAGGAGACAGGTTTGTCTGATACAGTTCCCAGCTCAACTTTTCCCTTTGGCTTAGTGATTTTGGGGTCCCGAGATTTATTTGCCATTCACAAAAGCAAACAAAGTCTTCATGTGTAGTTCTCCAACCACAGCTGTCTCTCTTCTGCAGAGATTTGGGAAACTCATTTTCCTCTTAATCTCAACCACTGGGTCGCAATCGGGGAACTGCAGGTTAGATACTAAGCATTAGCATGAAACCCCAAATCATCCACATTCCGTATCAAAGGGCTGAGTCAGTCCTCTGAAGAGCCAGCTGCTTCTAACCAGTAACAGTGACATGTGCGACCTTCCATAACTTGTAGCCATTCACAGCCAAAGCACTCAGAGCTACCCCCATTCTCCACAGGAGGTCACCTAGCCTTATATTTTCCTTTTAAGTATATTTGCTGAAATGTTTGCGAGCCTGTCAGCCTCTGTATCTCTCATTTTGTAAGTATTTCTCATAGCCAGGTTTCCTCTGAATGCAACTCCTAACAGCTAAATGTCAAACTCTAGAAGACAATTTGACAAGGATCACTTCAGCCTTCCCTACATGGATACGCAGACCTTCACATAAATTGCCTCGGAATAAGTCCAACAGATCCTAACAGAGTAATTAGCCTCAGGCCTTGCTTGGTAACTAAACTCAAGACACTCCATCTAGGCTCAGGATGTATTTCCCAGCTGGATTTCCTTAGGCCTTCAATTTAGCAGCCCTTCCATTTCATGTTGAAATAACTGGAATCAAAGTTCCCCAGGCAAGGTAAAGAACTGGAGAGCTCAATGCAATTCTTTATTCCATAAGTGACTTCACCTTGCAATCATCCGCAGTTTTCAGAAAGGAATGTTATCAGCGGGGACACCTAAATCATCCCTCCTCTCTCTCGCTACATACCCACTGCATAACCTGCCATCTCTTTAGACACAAAGCGTTTCTGCATCTTGGTGAATTTGTGCCCCTTCCACGCTGAAGTGTGTGGGAATATACATGTCGTCTCATATGTACAAAGAGGTCCAACTCCACCACAAGAGTGAAATTCACAATGCCCCGCTTTCACCTCAGGTCACAGGAGCTTCGATCAGGAATGGACACAAAACACCACACATCTGTCACTGAGTCAGTGCTTCCTGCAGGCTGGCTAAATCCTACAATAATACATTTTTCAGGGAAAGAGGTTATCTTGGTAAGAGTCAAAATACCACAAATACACCACTGCTTTCAAATGAAAGGGCAGAAACCCATTCTCACCTCCTGAGTATTCCCCTTCACACTTCACTTAATGTGAAGAAGAAACGCAGCTGTCTCTGCAGGCTGAGGTGGGCACAGATGAGTCTACAACTCCCTCCCCTCCTACTCAGGTAGCTTCGGGTGGGGCTTCCATCTTTTAGCATTTAACTCTGGGATTTGGAAGTCACTTATGGTCAACTGGGAGCTTATCTTCTCCATCATCTTTTTATGTCATGTAGCGATTACAAGGAAAACCAAGGAGAGAGGCCAAAATCAGGCGATAGTGCTTTCTTGATGCCAGCATACGTCGTCAGTGATGGTGACTAGTTACCTGAATGACAGTGCAGAAAAGGCAGGTTTGCCAAGCTTAAGGGACAGAAAAGAATGGGCTTTTTCAAAATGGGAAGTTTTCTATCAAACAGAGAGCACTGGCCTCACAAATAACTCAGTTACACATTCATGCTAATAAATACCACATTAGGATGGACAAAGTGCAAGCAGGACAGAAACTTCTATTCCTTGGCTCCACTGCTCAGCCAGCTGGGGTGAGTGAGCTCAAGGTTCTGTATGAGCAGATCTGAGCTTACTGCAAATGAGGGAGAAAGAGTATCAGGAGGGAACAGGACAATTTCACAGAAAATCATACCAGCGCTATGAAACAGCCCATCCTCGGCTTGCAAAGATAATGTTATTGATGGGCCCCTATCAGGATAAACACGTCCTAGTAATGGGGACACAAAGAAAAGGGGAAAAGAGGCTGGGCGCGGTGGCTCACACCTGTAATCCCAGCACTTTGGGAGGCCGAGGCGGGCGGATCACAAGGTCAAGAGATCGAGACCACAGTGAAACCCCGTCTCTACTAAAAATACAAAAAATTAGTCAGGCGCTGTGGCGGGCACCTGTAGTCCCAGCTAGTCGGGAGGCTGAGACAGGAGAATGGCGTGAACCCGGGAGGCGGAGCTTGTAGTGAGCCGAGATCGTGCCACTGCACTCCAGCCTGGGCAACAGAGCGAGACTCCGTCTCAAAAAAAGAAAAGGGGAAAAGAAAGGATGGGAGCCCATACTTATTGATAAACTACTTGTGACTAGAACTTCATGCTCTAATTGTCTATTTGTGAGCCTGTTTCCCTATTAGATTGTGAAATCAGACAGGAAGCTTACTAGACATCCTGTGTCTCCGTTTCATGGGACTACAATGCCACTTATACAGTTGTTAGAGTCTGATACACAGTAAGCACTGCACAAATGTTAGATGTTCTTACCATGATTATAATTATTATCATTGTATCCCACAGCCCCTAATACAGAGTCTAACACTGGACATTCATGAGAAGCCTGGTAAATTTTTTCTATGATGGCAAACATTTATTGAACAGTTTTTGCAATCCAGCCACCAGGGTATCCACTGCTACATGCATCATTGCATTTTGACCTTTATAGAACAGATATCACTGTCAGCTTATTCAGAAGAAGAAAACAACACACAGGATGGTAACCTGCAAAACATAGAAACAGATAAAGATGACACAGGCATAAACAAGATTCAGGCCTGAGCTTTCCAATTCCAGAGTCCCTGCAGTGAACTACTTCTCTACACTGGTGAATGCAAAAGGGAAGGCAGCCATCCTCTGGACCTGTGCTCCTGAGTTCTTAACGCTCACCTGCGGCCCAATCTGAGCCATCATTGTGTCCACGCTCTACACCCTAAATGGGTAACCTCAGATAAGCAGGAGGGCTAGCAGCCTGCCTCTGAGTTGTTTTCTCAAACTGGAACTTACATTCAACATTATTATCTGCTCTCAGGCTAATATCTTGCCTACAAAGAGGATTCAACTAGCATTTATTGAAGGTCTGTGCTATTTCCTAGGCACTACATTCCATCATCTTGCTTAATTCTCACAGAAATGAGACAGACACCACTGCCCCTATTTTCATGAGAAAACCCAGGTTCAGGAGGTCAAACAACAGCTCTTTCTCCTTTCTCTAGGAACCACATGAGCTTTGGAACACACAGGAAGTGACTGTTTTTCCCTCTGCTACCAAACTGACTGACTATTTAAATATGTCTGAGCAGGGCTGCAAGTGCCTCTTCTCCCAAGTCCACAGTTATATATGAAAAACCGAAATCATATGAATTTAAAAGCTATGTGTAAGAGACAAAATATAGCCTCCTAGGCTGGTCCTCCACTGTCAATGATCTGGGCTAAGCTTGTCCAATGCGAGTCACATGCAGCCCAGGACGCCTTTGAATGCAGCCCAACACAAACTCGTAAACTTTTTAAAAACACGATGAGACTTTTCTGCGATTTTTTTTTAAGCTCGTCGGCTACTGTTAGTGTTAGTGTATTTTATGTATGGCCCAAGACAATTCTTTTTCTCCCAGTGTGGCCCAAGGAAGGCAAAAGACTGAACACCCCTGATCTGGGCCATGCTGTATACAGCCCAACTCCCAGAATTTGTATCCATTTCTTTCCTCTGAATTTACAACTCTGCCTGAGTCACCCTCACTGGCTTTATGTCATGTTACTGGTTCTCTTAAATTTCTATTTAAAATAATACCACTGAATATTTTATATATGTGCATCTTTTCTCCCCTATCATTAACATGCAAGTTTTCTAAAGACAGACAATTATGACTTACACTGAGTTGGCACCCAATAAACTTTTATCAATTGATTTAGTCCTGAAGCTTAAGAGTAAGTTAGACCATATCTGCTTGATGGGTTCTCAAATAAATAGATAAACCTTCAACACTATATTAAGGGAGAGCTCTCTGGCATTTAGATTCCTTCTGGATATTATAAGTGGACTCTGGAATCATAAAGTTGCCAATATGATAACATAGCTCGGTGCCACTGCCCTTCTTCTCATGAATTTGAGGTCACAGAAGGCAGCTCAAACTGGAGCAATGACATATTCGGATTGAGGAAACAAGGTCATCAGTAACATCTGATCAACCGTCCATTTGCTCCTCTGCATACAACAAGCCTTCATAAAAAAACTCACGTTTTTACATTATGCTTGCAAATAAATGTGCCTTGAATAAATAGCACTTTACATCACTGTGTTCTTTAATTCTCACAAACATTCACCCAGCATTCACTGCTCTCATTCCATATATGGTATTATCCTATTTTATGAGCATCCAAATCAAGGCTCAGAGGATTCACATGACAAACCACAGAACTCACAGTCTGTACAAGGCAAATAATGGGCCTAGAGCCCACCATATTCCCACCTCATCAGGGTACCCCACCATGTGGGTACAGGAGTGCACTGTTCCTTAATACAGGGTCTCTTTCTTTTATGCTAGGATTGCCCTTCTTTAGCCTTGTAATCATGGACAAGTTTTAACCTCTTCTTCGCCATTAAATGGTGATAATAGTACCTACTTCACAGAGTTATTGTGAGAATGAAATGAGATGATGTGCTTAGTGTCTCTCTTTAGGAAAGCACTTCATAATGGTTAGCTTCTGTTATCATCACACACTGCTAATGGATGACAGAAGACAGGCAAGAAGCACCACCCTTGGATTGCCCTTCCTCTTCGAAGACGATCAGCTAAGAATCACAGTCCCTGTCCCTACAGCCTGTGTGAGGAATCACGGCATGATCCAGCACCACGGAATGCAATGCCATGCACAACCAGAGCATGGTCTGGACTGATGTCGGTGCATGTCAGTACATGCTCTCAGACACAGATTCTCATTCCTTCTAGTCCTACACTGTCCAGACTAGGCTATTGGGCACTTGAAATGTAGATAGTTTGAACTGAGATGTGCTCTAAGGGTAAAACAGACATCAGAACTTTAAGACTTAGGGCCAGGCACAGTGGCTCATTCCGTAATCCCAACACTTTGGGAGGCCGAGGTGGGTGGATCACTTGAGGTCACGAGTTCGAGACCAGCCTGGCCAACATGGTAAAACCTCATCTCTACTAAAAAATACAAAAATTAGCCAAGTGTGGTGGCATGTGCCTGTAGTCCCAGCTACTTGGGAGGCTGAGGCAGGAGAATCACTTGAACCCAGGAGGCGGAGGTGGCAGTGAGCCGAGATCGAGCCACTGTACTCCAGCCTGGGTGACAAAGTGACTCCATCTCAAAAAAAAAAAAAAAAAAAAAAAGAATTTGGAGACTTAGTAGAAAAGGAAAATACCTCACTGAGAGTTTTTAATATTGATTACCTATTAAAATGACAATATTTTGGATATAATGGGTTAACTAAATTTTTTTAATGTTTCTAAATGAGTTAACTAAACTATGCTTTAAAATTAATTTCATTTGTCTCTTTCAAACTTCTTAAGATGTCACTGCTAGAGAATGTTTAATGAGATACGTGGTTCACGTTACATTTCTATTGAACAGTGAGTGCTGCTCTAGACCATTGTGCATGTACCCCAGAAGGCCTGGTTCTGGAGAGCCAGTTCCAGATTTCAGTGAGCATCAGAGCAACTCATGCAATAGACTAGCTGTTCCCACTCTGTGGTCTCCAGATCCTCAAGCATGAATGGTGATAAGCAAGCCAAACTCAATGTATTAAACTCTATGTTCATCTATAATTAGGCCATCAGGCTAATATGTAATAAAACACAGCTTGTTTGACAAAAATTTTGCAAAACATGGCAGGAAAAGAAAAAAAATCAATGGGTAAACAGACAAAGGATGTAGTAAAGTAATTCATAAAGAGAAAATGCAGGGGCTAAGTACACATTTTCCTATGCAAAATTAATAGAGAAATTAAAATCAAAACATTTCTCAGTTTATCAATATTAACAAATTTCTCAAGATATAATACATATTAGGTTTTTGCCTTTGTAAAAAATAATCCCAAGAAAAAAGACTGCAAGGAACTATTACAAAAGGAAAAAAAGACCAGAAGGAGCTATTACTACAAGTAATGGGACTACAGATTTTTCTTCTACTCTTGATACTTTTCTGTTCTTTACACATTTTCTACAATGAACATGTATGGCTACTTAAAAAAATTTTATTATCTAAATAATACATGTACATTATATATAGAAAAATTAGAAAACATAGATAACCCAAAAACTCAGCATTGTTATTTTAATAATCAGAAAAATGTAAACAAAATGAAATTTAAATGAGGTTAAATAATATAGGGCTTCTTGGCTGTGAAGAGGTTCAAATTTGAATTCCGTTGACTCAATAAAAATACTTCTTATTTATATACAGCTTTGCAACTTACAGTATTTTCCTATAATTTTCTGGTCCTTGAAGCAACATAGTGAACAGAGGATTTAACAGTGGTATCTCTGGATAATAAGACTGAGGCAATTTCTATTTTCTTTCTTTTGGGGGGTGGAATGGAAGTTATCTGTATTTCTAAATTTTGTGCAATGAATATGTTTTATTTATCTAAGGAAGAAAATCAGTTATTATGGCAAAAACCACAATTACTTTTGCACCAACCTAATAGCTTTAGGGAAAAAAATCAGCTGTAACATTTAGCAGATAAGGAAACTGAGGCTCTAGAACTTACGCAATTTGCTACCAGAAGGAAGAGCCAGAACCCAAACCCCCTGAATTTTTTTTTTTTTTTTTGCAAACTCATGGAACTCCCCACCTGGGCCCCTTTGATCATGTAGACACCTTAAATCTCATAACTGTTCAAATGAAGACTCTACTCTTGGGTAAACTAAGATCAGAATCATTGCTATCCAGGGTGGCTACAGATAACCCTCCTGTTTAGAGAAGTCACTCATTTAATGCATTACAGTTGGAATTGTTAGGTTTCCTGAGAAAGTAACCGGAACTTGACCCTAGCTTCTTGAAATACCCAGGCTGCAGAGCCGTTTGTCAGGACACACAGGGCATTTTATTTTGTTCATCCAGCCATAATTCAGCTTAAATACTGGAGAAACTCCTGAGTTCCCATGCTGGTATTCAAAATACATGTTTAGCTGGTGGAATTTAAATAAGGCTCTATGGCCTCATTTTCGTTAAGGGCAATGCATCGTTTTTAATCCAACAGCCCTGGGTCTGGCTTACCTTTTCATCCCACAAAGCAATTCATTTTCATGATTGCATAAACTGCAAATCATAATTCCCCATTTTGGAAACATACACTTACTCCCAAAATTCTCCTCCCTCCTCCAGCCATGTCCAACACAAAGTAAGACAGGACCACCAAACCTTCTTTCTTGTAATACAGCACATTCCAAACACAGAGCCCACTAGGAGTAAGGCCTGTGATTTAGCAAATATCTTCATGCTTGTTCGTGTTTAGACTGGACTCGCTGCACTGCTGAGCTGACAGGGTTCCCTGAGGATAGGCGTTATCTTTAATTTGCCAAATGTACCCTTGGGCTGCCCCCACTTTACTTGTCCCTCCTCCCTGCACTGTCAGTGGGCATGTACCCAGAGAATGTCAGTGCCTCTGACTCTATCTTCAATAAAACCAAATCAGGTTTTCTGGGGGAAAATGCATAATGCATTTTTTAAAGGAAAATAGTGATTTGGGGACTAGGTCATACCACAGGTTCCCTCACTTAATGTATGACACTGCAAGCCCCCTGCCCTGATGAGAAAGAAGGTGGTGGTGATGGCTGTCCTGTGACAAGGCAAGAAGCCTGCTCTACGATAGGAAATCCACAGCTCCTCTGGCTTTGACATCATCTTATATTTTAATCAACCTAGGATAGGAGGGCTGGGCCAAACACTACCATGTCATGCTTTTATAAAATATCTATCTACATACCAAAAAATCAAATTAACGTATTCATAGATGAACAAAATATTAATAAACAGTAACCACTCTTCTCTCCACTTCCGGGAAGCTAGTAAATCAAGTCCCCTATGCTGAACAGATAAGACTGAGCCAAGATAAAGGCCAAAAAGGCAATGCACAGGCTGAGAGAGTGGAAACAGAGCCTTAAGTGTTCTTTTCATTGACAGGAGTCATTCTTAGTCTTTTTCCAAACTGATACTGCCTAAAACACAAATTAGTCTTAAATTAGTATTTATCATCTTCCATAATGGAAACATTCTAATAAAAATGTCTAAAGAAAACCCACAACCCTCCCCCTAGCAATGAAAGCACCTCCAAATAAAAGCAAACCAAAAGACAGACGAAAGCCCACACCCAGAGCTGTCAGCCCCATTAAGTCTGGTCTGTGACAGTCTTCCCAGGTATCAGAAGAAAAAGAGGTATCCAGACAGCTTTCGCCTACAGTCTAGAATACTTCACCAGAATTCTGGTCCTGTTGAAAAAAACAGAAGGTGGGCAGAGCACAGGCTGGACATCACATGTGATATATTCTATAAATCTGATTAGAAATTCACCAGATTTAGTGACCCCAAGTGAAAGCTTAAATCTGTGGCTCCACTGCAAAGCATAGTGGCCAAGTGTTTACACTCGTGGGAGACGCAGTGTGCACAAAGAGTTCCAGGTTTGCACCTGGCTCCTGCACTTCCAAGCTGTAGGCTGTTATTAAGTTAGTTAATCTCACTCTTTAAGCCTAAGTTTTTATTGTATGTAAAAATTGTGATATTAACAGTACCCACTCTTTAGAGTTGTTGTAAAGATTAAGGGAGATGAGTAACCCACACAAAGTGCCTGGCACACAGTAAGTATTCTTCCTCTTGCTACCACTACCACAAAGGCTCCATTGTCACCCGCTAAGGGTGAAGACGGAGTTCTAGAAAATGGACAATCAGAGCAAGTATTAGAAAAAAACAGATTTTAGTTTATGCTGAATCCATTATAATATACAAGTCTTAAGAACAGGAAACATAAAAAGCCTATTTTTGAGATCAAATAAATCTAAATAGCAAAGCATACTTTCCTCCCCTCAAAATTAACCTAGCTAGTTATAACGGGTTCAAATAGGAAGTTAAGACTATTTGCAGGCAGGGTGCAGTGGCTCACACCTGTAATCCTAACACTTTGGGAGGCCACAGTGAATAGATTGCTTGAGCCCAGGAGTTCAAGACCAGTCTTGCCAACATGATGAAACCCCATCTCTACCAAAAAAAAATTACAAAAGTTAGTTGGGCATGGTAGCACATGCCTCTAATCACAGCTACTAGGGAGACTACAGTGGGAGGATCACTTGAGCCTGGGAGGTAGAGGCTGCAGTGAGCTGTGACTGTGCTGCTGCACTCCAGCCTGAGTGACAGGCATCTCAAGACAACAACAGCAACAACAAAACACTATTTGCCTATTAAATTAGCAAAGATTTTGCAATTATAATGATGTAATAACTAACATGGTCAAAGTGCAGTAAAACAGGCATTATAATATTTTTACAAAGTTTTCTGGCATCAGAAGCTTTTAAATGTTTATTATAATTTACCCAATAATTTCATTTCTAAATAATGATTCCTAAGGAAGTAAGCCAAAACATAGATAATTTGATATGCATGATGTTGTTCACTCTATTATGGAGAAAATGGTGTAAATGGTATACTTTATGACACATTATACAGCAATAACAATGTTGGTTTTGAAAATATAAAGGATTGAGGAAAAAAGCTTGTGATACAATGCTATCTTTCAAAAGCTAGGATACTAAACAATATAATTTATGATTACAATGTGAAAAAATTAATTTGTACAGGAAAAATGTTAGTGGGTGTATTATGAAAGTTGGATATTGTAAGTAATTTTTCAGCATCTCTAGTTCCCAAATTTTTTGAAATATGGATAGCTTTCTTTGGAAAACAAATATACATGTTGACTAATATATTCCAAACTGCTTTAATAAAAATCAGATCATCCCTTGGTATTCATTCATGCATTCGTTTCCATTAACAGTGCAGATTGCATAAGCCAAGTCACTACTTCTATAAGTGGTCTGTTTCCACAAAGAGTCAGAATTAATATCCAAATGCTTGCCTTTGCTAGGGGGTGAGGATGGTCACAATTCTCCACAGTAACAACCTAATTCCCATCTTGTCCTCATTCTTACCCATTTACACTTTCAGGTTGAGGAAAATGTATAGTGGAACAAGAGGAAAACCAGAGCCTTCATCCATAGGCAGCACATGTTCCCTGCAGGCCTCTGCTGCCTTAGCACTCCCATCCCCACCAGCTACAGTAGCTCACCCACATGGGCCAAGGTGGGTCAAGTCAATGAGGTCAAGGCCTCATCTCCCAGAGAGTTCCCATGAAAGGAGCCTAAAGGGCCTTAACAATCATCTACCAAACATCTCCATCTTTAGGGCATCAGAGCAGGTGAGAGAATTTGTAAGCTACGGTGAGTCAAGAGTGATCACAAAAAATTCAAATTCTTACTCTTCTCGTAAGTTCTATCACTTGTCTCTTTGGAACTTTCTGCCTCTAAGCGAAAAGGAGTAACGTCTCAGCAATGTAATGGGTTGGACCAAACCACTGAATATTCATTATACACTGAGCCCACGTTTGTAGCACCAGCCAGGGAGATGGACTCCATGATCTCCATCAGAGGAATCTCCTTCTAGTCCAGGAGTCTATGTGGTTGTATGTATGTACACAATGGCCTGCAGCTTCCTAAACCATCATGATCAATGACAAATAAGATAACCCTGTAAGTACAAGATAATGTGTCAGTGAAATGAAAGGGGCCCTACTTGTCTTCTGGGTCACAGGTAAGTTGAACATCACACACTGCTGAGTTTTAGGTCCAATCCTTGGAGTTCGGGCCACGTTAAATGTGTTTGAAGCAGGGCTGGTGTGGATGCAACACTGTTTACCCAGTCAGCCAAGGGCTGCACCACTGGAGCCATGCTGGTTAGCCATGGCCCTGTTCACAAAGGGGCCTTGTGGCTCTGGGGCCCAGCCTCAATGGCCTGTCTGTTACGTCTCCTGAGACATTTCATGCGTCATATCAACCAGCTGCCAAGCCTGGCAGTCAGCTCAAATCCCTCACACATTTCTTCTTCTTTCTAACGTCATAACTTTGAGACAAATGACCTCCAAAAGTGTTCCCCTCCTCCCCTGACCATTTCTCCCACCTCACATCACACCTATTACCAAATAACAAAAGGCAAAGTGATCCACTGTATGCATTTTATGGTATATATATATTACTTTACAAAGAGTAAAGCAAAGAAGAGGAAGGGGATTTCATTTCAGGACAGTTTCCCCTCTATCACGCTCTAGAAGCTGAGGTAAATTATCGGGAAAAAGGGTGAAATACAATAAGCCAAACTCTGGTATGACGGTGGAATGACATCGTGGCTTATTTTAAACACCTGTGGTAAATCATTGTGATGCAAATACCAGGGGTTTGATCATTTATGACACAAGGAGCTATAAAGGGGGAAGAAGAGCCTCCTGGGTCCCATCTTGGATTCCCGGGAGGAGTCGGGTTATGCCCACTTAGGGAGAATCCGTTCTCCTGCCTGGCCAATATCTCACAGTTGGTTATGCTGCTTCCGAGCTGGCATTCTCAGCCTAATGTGGGGAAATGTGTCAGTGCTGGGAAGCCAGTGGCAGATCAGGCCACTCTCCCTCTGCCAAGCTCCAGCCTCTCCTTTTTCAGAAGATGTACAGCCAAGGTATGTCCTGCACATAGCCACTGAGGTCGTTTGGGGAAACCCTGGCTTGTTCAATTTAGAAACAGATAAATAAAGCCCTTCATGAAAATGACATATCCAATAACAGGCAGTGGCCACGTGTCTTCTCTGTTCGTGTTCCCTGCTCCTCCTTCAAAGTCAGCAACATCTAAACACTTCTGACTGCCAAAGTGTCATCTTCAGACCCGGTTTATCTCCTGAGAGCTTGATTCGTAATTCCCTTATTTCCATCTTCCCTGTTCCAGAACTTCTGTATCTAACCAATCCCTAAACCCTGTCAATTCTACTTCCCTACTTCTCTTAGCACATAATGCTCCTCTATTCTCACTGCCCAAGCTTCAGCCACCCTCACCAATTCTGATCTGGACTACTGAAAGCATCCTGGAGCTCCTTGTGGCATCGGTCTCCCTTCCCTCTAATTCATGCACTGCCACCAAAATCAGCTGTTAGACATCCACATACCATCCCTACCTAAGAAAACCGCTTTTCCCAATTGCTTATGGATAAATTCTAAATTCCTTAGTATGACACCCAGAGACTGTCATCACCAACTTCCCTGTCCAAACACACCTCAACCAAACGGGTCCCAACTTCCCTGTCCAAACATATCTCCTGTCACTTCTTACCACACCCTGGCCCACCAGTGCTCTGCATTATTGCCACTCATTCAGACAAAAATCCTCATGACATCTTTGTCTGAAAACATGGCACTCCCTCGCACAGCACATAGTGCTACTTCATCTCTACCCTACAATTCTGATTTATCCTTCAAGTTCCAACTCAAATGTCACCTCCTCTGGGAAGCACTCCCCAACCCCTCTAGTTGTGAGTTATACCATCCTGTTATCCTAGCATTCTCTGTCCTAGAACAGCACATTGCATGGCAATGATCTGTTCAGATGCTGGTTTCCTCCAAGATAATGCTATAGGGTCCTGAAGGGCAGGGACCCCATCTCTGAACCAGGAACAGGGCTGTAGAGTAGAGCATACACTCAGTAGGTGCTGCTGAATCCATCAATCAACTGGAAGAATACAAGTGAAGGCTGTAGGGAGAATTAGGGCAAGGGAATGAATAGATTTTGGCCATCAGGATACTTGAATGTAGCCCCCAGTTGCCTCAGAGTTCTGTCTATGAAATTCATTAATCTCTCCAGGCTTTAATTTCTCATCTGTTGAGTGAGGGATGGCACTATGTGATTTCTACAGTCCCTTTAACTCCTCCATTCTAGCATTCAGACTACATTTTCCTTTAAAATCTACAATGAAAAAACCCTCTGGTAATAATATGTTCCAGGAGTTTGGACGGTCTCCACAAAGCCACTGGAAAATTGCTACTTTGCCAGGCCACTAGGCAGAGCTCCCAAGGATAGCTAACAAGTGAGGTCCCTTCCCTAAACCCATAAATCCCCAACTGCCTGCTGCTATGGTTGGAGAAAATCTCCCAGTTGCCTTCTACTCTATTTCACCCTATATATTCTGGCCACAAAGTGTTTCATTAAATACCACGCACAAGGAAAAGAAAAGCCTGATGACAAAAACTTAATCTGCTCTGAAAATAATAAATGCTAATAACATGACTGCTGAATTTGGAAAGCCTCTACAGTTGATAATCACCTCGTTACCCCATATTCAGGGGGTGGCTGGTACCGCAGGACGGCCACATCTGTTCTCACAGGCTGAGGAGCAGGGTAGGGCTTGACCATCTCGTGGAGCATCCCGGGGTGCTGGTCACCATAGAAAAGTCCGTGCTCCTGGGTCTTGCTGACTGGGGACATCATTTGCTTGGTCTTGAAGGGGTACTCAGGTGGAGGACCCCGAGGGTCCAGCACTTTACCTGCAGGCTGAGCAGGGGAGGGACCCCCTCCTGCTTTGAAGCCCTTTCCATTCCCCGAGCCAGGATGGTGTTGCTTGGCCCCATTCCTCTCCAGGGACAGCTGCATGATTCTCTCGCTGAGCGAGCGGACGTGACCCTGCTTCAGTTCCTTCAGTGCCTCGTCCTTATGCGCCTGTCCACTGTTGGCACGGTTCACAGTGGGCCTCCCCTCAGTTCGGGACTTCTGACTGGTGCCCCCTGCCATGTAGTAACCATGGCCCACTGCCCCCTGCTGCTGTTGCTGCTGCTGCTGCTGCCCCCTGAAGAACTGCGACTGTGCTTTGGCCTCCTCGTAAGTGGGCAGTTCCTCGTTGTTCTGCTGAGGCTGCGTGGACCGGACCTGTTTCTCCATCACCGTATTGTCCACCTGGTGTTCTTGACCCTGCGGTTCTTGGCGTGCTGACTGGTAGACCATTTGTGGGTCTTCTTGAGTGAGGTTTTCCGTGGAAGAAAAGTTGTTTGTAGGGTGGGCTGGTCCTGCACTCCCTGTGGCCTGGTGCTGAATGGCCAGCAAGTTCATGTTCTCGGTTGGGGTGCCATACCGCAGTTGTTCCTGGATCAGCCGCTGCAATACTGTTCCAGCTGCCGCATCCTCGGAACCTCTCATTTCCACCTCTGAGATCCTCAGGAAGTTTGGGGAGTGGAAGTTACAAAGAGGATCTTCAACTAAAAGATAAACATAGGAAAAAATATATCAGGCAGTTCCACAGGAGATACACGCCTGTGGCCATGTGGTACATAATTAACATTCTAACTACAGCAAAATTAAAAATAAGATTTCAAATGCACCATCACCTCCACGTACCTGGCAATGTCTCATGGAGTTTTCTTCTGCAATTTAGAGTGAGTCTACTATTCCCCATTCCCTCTCCTCTGCTTCCCCCTAAACACTGTTCCATCCTTCGACCCCCCCTTTCCTCTGATCTCCCCACTGGCCCTTTCTCTTCATCACGTAAACATACCCAAGTCTTTCCCATCTTAAAAAAAATACAAGAGAAAACCAAATCAAGCCAAAAGAAACCACCTTTTCTTGGCCCTCCCATATACCTCTAACTACCATCCTGTATCTCTCTTTTCCTTCTCTTCTAGTTGTCTTTGGTAAGTACCCTACACTTGCTGTTGTCTCCCCTTCCCAAATGCTCCATCCGCTAACCTCCCCACTGCTCTGATCAGTAACCAAATCCAATGAGAATTTTCCAGCTCTCATATTATGCACTTAACCTTTCTGAAGCATCTGACATGGTTGGTCACCCTCTTCCTGCAATGCTCTCCTAATTCGGCCTTCAGGTCACCCCACCTCTTGGTCCTGGCTCTTGCCTCTCTCTATGCACCATCTCTGGCTCCCTTCTCTCCACCTGTCCTTTTAATTCTGGTGTTTCCCACAGCTCTGTCCTGAGTGCTCTTCCACCTTTACACATCTCCCAGTGACATCATACCTACCCCTCGTCATCAGCTACTGACTCAAGACCCATACATCTACAACTGCCAGATGATGGCCCTGAGTCCTTCTAACTTAACATGTCTTCCTCACCCTAAATGTCTTTACCCATCCATCCCAACCCCTGTATTCCCTGCCTCATCTACTTTCTGTCAAACCAGAAAACTGAAGGTTTTCCAAAATTCCTTCCTCTCCCTTAACCCCAACATCCAGACAGTCACTGCCTGTCCATTTGATGACCTCAACATCTCTGCCAACCCTCTTTCTTATTCCTGTGCCAATCTCCAAGTTCATCATTAATAACTTCAATACAAGGACAAGAAGTACTTTAAACATGTATATGATGTGCCAGGTATTGTACTAAATTCTCTCCATGTGTTATTTCATTCATTCCACATATGACACTAAGAGGTAGATACTAATTCCCTCAACTTACAGGTGAGGAGAGAGATTCACAGAAGGTAAATCGCCAAGGCCACCAGGCAGGAAGAAGCAGAACCAGGATATGACACCAAATGTGTGTTCATTCCGCATTACAAGTTCTCGGCATCACATACCCAGGTCATTCCAATAGCCTCCTTATCGATTTCCCTGACACTCGTCTTATTCCCACTTCCAAACCCACCCCTCTGACCCCAGTGTATCTGGCACACTACCTTGAAAGATTGTTCCAATAGGGAAATCTAATCATGTCACTCCTCTGCACCAAAATTCCTCAATAATCAATTATAGGATGAAACTGACATTCTATCATATGATGTAGCAGGTACTACCCACCTATCCAACAACATTTCATGCTGCTCCCATCTCCCACTGGCAACCCTTTGGAGTTTAAGCTCCAGCAACACTTATGTACATATAGTTTCCAAGACATGTTAGCTCTCTCCAGCCTCTGGACCTTTGCTTGTCTTCCCTCTGCCTAGAAAGACGCATCTTTCCATGTCTCTTGGGAAAATTCTTGGACAAGTGATAGCTCCAAAGCTACCTTCCGAGTAAAACCTTTCCTGCTGCAGCCCTGCAGGCCTAAGCCTCTTTCTCCAATGTCCCCACTCCATTTGTATATATCTTCATTGCAGCAATTCTCACAGTAGATGGCAATTATTTATTTATACAAGACTCTAAACTCCTTAAAGGGAAAGATCATGTCTTCTCATCTGGGTCTCCCCAGAACAAAGCCCAATGACTGGATGTCATAGGGGCTCAGATATTTAACCAATAAAAGAATACCTACATGAGCTCCATGAAATAAAAAATTTAGCCTATTCCACAAGAGGACTATTAAGTAGTGCATTAAGGATATTATTATAGCATTATGGAAGTAAAAATTCTACCACTAACTACTGGCATGACCTTAAACAAATCGCTTTCCCTCCCTGAGCCTCAATATCCTCCTCTGTGAACTGAGAGAGCTGAACTAGATCATCTCTAGGCAGCCTTCACTCCTACAAATTCATGTAATGATGGCTCTATGTTTTATATGTACATACGGCACATCATTTTCCCAAAACAGTCTTTCTTCCCCAAGTTCATCTTTTCTTCCTATAAATGAGATTCTCAAATATGAGTCATCCAGAGAGAAGTATCATATTCACTTCTGACCTTTTTATCCTTTGCTCTCCACATTTAATCAACTGCCGAGCTCATTTTTCTCAGTCTACAGCGAAATAAGAAAAAAATGAAGGTGGTGTGATATATATAAGCTGTGTGTGTATATATAAGCATATACACATGCTTATTATGTATATTAATACATCTATATGTGTATGTAAACAGATATATGCTATTAGAAGGTTCATAACTGCCCTTTCTGAAGCAATGGACTGTCAAGAATCACATCCCTCTTACTTTTTCGGTATTAAAATATGAAAAAAGGTGACAGCAGATGACACTGTTACTGCCCTTGCAATAGCAAAATACTGTAACTCTGTGATGGACCCCTAATTTTCATTATGAAATGTCACATTTGTAAGAGTTACAAATCACAACCAAGCGCTAGTTTCTACACCAACAAGCTCCCCCATCCAATCCATTCTTCCGCGCCCTCAGCCACTCTCTGGGTTCCGAGTCTCCCTGCCAGCCATTTAGACACCCTGAATGGCCTCTCAATATCTCTTGTCCCTGGCTCCTTCTCCTTTCAATCCATATTGTATTATGACCTGCCTTCCTCTGCCAGATTCAGGCTCCAGAGAGCAGAGAGTTCTGTCTGTTATATACATGTGTTGCCTCCCCAGTGCCTTGAACCCTGCCCTGATACACAGAAGGTGTTCAGGACATGATTGTTGAGGAAACGAAGCGAGTATACAGACTGGTTCCTGAAGCTCAACTTTGATCATAAGGCTCTCCCTGTCACCCTTACCCCCAAAATCTCAGTTCTGTGGCTTCTCTGAACCTCTCTCCTCTGAAAATGGAGAAACTTTCATATCTGCCTCATAGGAATGTATGTGAAATAAACTGAAATTTATCCCTTACCTTCAGAGGATCAATACTGTAACTGAGATATAAACCCAAAGTTCAACAGCAAAAAAATTTTAAACAATAAAAACAAGCTATTAAAACTCTACACAAGATGAATTGCCAAATATTTGTAATAAACCATTAACTACCCAAGGAAACATAGATCAGTGTGGGTTGGACTGGTCTGCTCATTCACTCTACCATATTTCCTGAATACGTGTTACAGTTCAGGCATTGGGACAGGTGCTGGGTTACGAGAGTAAAGAGGACACAGTCCTCCCCTCGGGGTAACTGATCTGAAAGACTTAATGGAACAAGCACATTCAAATAGGAATAAAATTTTAAAATAAAATGAATAAAACTTCAAATAAAAATATATTTCCAAAGGAAAATGATATATTTGGATGAGTAATAAAGGAACAGATCTCAACAAGCATGAAAACTATTGAATTCCCCTTTCACTGAAGTAAGAGAGAGATGAGTTATATGCACATTTAGCAAGAACCATGACATCCTTCCCTAAAGTGGTTTAAAGATTCCCTCACAGTTTAACCAGTCTTAAAAGCCCTCAAAAATAGATAGGAAGTTTTTACAAAGGAGACAGCTTCTTCCTTGCTATAGTTCTGAATTACTTCTTTTAACTTCTAAATTATTTGCAAAAAGAGATAAAAACGAAAGCAGAGAAGGAAAAAAGAAATGGAATTCTGAGAAAGGGGAGAAAAAAAGTATTTAGGAATCAGAGAAAAACGGGAAATAAGTGGTATAATTCTGAAGTTCCTACACGTTTAGGTATGACGCTCTCAGAGAAAATCACATATTAGAGTAAAACAGTCTATTAACACCTTAGCAAAAGATGATTAAAAATAAGGCATCTATCAACAATCGATAATCCAATATGATGATTTTAAAAACAAGATTAGAGAATAAACATCTGAATTATAAAAAAGAGCTAAAGATGAGAAATGTAAGATCATTTTGCTTTTCCAACACAAGTGCCAGTAAAAGGACTTACCAACTTTTTCCCTGATGCTACTGGTTGCCTCCACCGTCAAAGCAGATGTTTCATGCCTCCCAGAATAGAGCTGAAAGTCTGGGGAAAAGTAGGTGGCGTCTTCCAGAACCTGGACAGGACTACTGGGGCTATAACAAGCAGGAGGGGGGCCTGGGGGAAAGAAAGCGAAGTGAATATGAGTGCCAATCAAGTCCTCCTTCCTTTCTGCATGACTCACAAGAATCCACCAGGCATTCTCCCACAGCGTTTCAACTTGGCCGAGGGAGCTCTGTCTTTTTGATTCATAAAATTCCAAAGTTACTATTCAGAATTATCACAAGTCCAGCCACCCACCAAAATGACCCGTGAGGTCAACATAACAGTCCTCAAGACACACTGAGTGAAGGCACGAATGCTCTAATGCTCTCACACAACCTGGCAGCAGCACCACTGAAAAGTCAAGCCCTCTGCGGGACTGAATGTGTCACAAAATTCTGAATGGTCAAGGTTGGGGACAGAAGGGAGGGAAGCGGGGAGGCCACTGAAGGAAAGCTAAAATGGGAAGAGCAGCTGTCTCTCAAAATATATAAAAGATACAGAGAGGAGTGGTCATTCTGCCACACCATGTGTTAGCAAGAGAATGTGCTCTCTGCCCCACTCAAAGACTTCTGGAGTCTCATGTTACAACGTGGAGCTGGGGCTATGGGGTCTGGTCTTCTGCCAAGCACTGGCCTTTCAGCTGCAGTTTATCTGCTTCACATACAAACTGGAGTGTGCTTCCTGTTCCAATTAAACGTGACACTGTATTCAGTCCTTCAGTCACTGAACATGAGATAGTACTACAGCAACACTGATACCACACACACAACATCTGTGGGAACATTCGGCAGCACGGGCCCAGGCTGTTTTCCCTCTCTGCACTGATTCCTCTGCGTGGGCACCAAGTTTAAGGCTCTTTTCAGCTAAAGTAACTTCTTTTACTCCGGGGAAAGAATCATAGTACTTTTTAAAAAACTGACATCCTTGCCCAAAAGATAACTTCATTAAAAGAAAAATCCTGTTTTTCAGCTATGGCTTCCAACTGGTAATTTGAAATTTCTCACTAGGTTTGTTATCTACCCATTTCCCACAAGGCCATAGTTAGTAGTAAGTGACTAATTATTGATACCAAACGACCATAAGACGGGAATGTCCTCATCTTCTTTCGGAGTGTCTTTGCCTCAACATACGAAACAGTATGTGTGTGCGTGCTCACATGTATGTATTACAGGCACATTTTGGACGAGAAAGAAAAAGGATTCTGACAACAATTTTTTTCTTATATATTTAAAATAATGTAGTTGTAATGCCCATTTTAAAGATGAACATAAACCGAGTATGGATGATACTATATGAAGATCAGTCTAAGACTTCAGTTCCAATGCATTACAGTATCTGCCAGCCTTCTCCTTTTGGCCAACCTGGAAAAACTAACCTGAAAAGAAACTCAGCCCCTTTCTGGGCATCATCCTCTACATCTATAAATCTAGAAGTCTAGGGCTAAAATTAGGAATCACGGATGACCCGGATACAAAGGCAAGTCCTAATCTGGCTTCCTCTTTCAGGCAGGTGGAAAAACGGTGGAAAACGAAAAAGATACAAGGTGCAATTCTGGCTGCACATTAAAATCACCTGACAAACTTTAAAAATCTCTGTACCCAGGCCCCACCCAGACCTATTCAATGAGAAGCTCTGAGGATAGGGCCCAGGCACCTGTATTTTATAAAGCTCTCCCAACGATTCCAATGTGTAGCAAAACTTGGGAAGCTCTAAGCAGGAGGGAGAACAACAACAACAAAACCAAACCACAAAACACCTTTCTGTGCCTTCATCCCCATCCCTCTCACCAAATCAGAGTAAGAGAGGAGTTGAGAGCGCATGTGCTTCAATCAAAGAAAGTGTGGTGTTTTCTTAAAATAGACACGGAGTCAGGAATGCCATGTGCCAGCATATTACAACTTCGGGTGATTCTATCCACTCACATGACTAGGAATGTTAAATGAAAACAGAGCAAACTGATAATAAAACTGAGATCCAACTAAAATATATATGTGTGTGTGTCCATATATATGAATATGCATATAAAGAAGAGTGTAGGGATGTGTGTGTGTGTGTGTGTGCGCGCGCGCGCGGGTGTGCTCTCAATGTGGAGCTCAGTATGGATCCCAACACTAAGCCATTCACAGTCACTACAAGGTCGGTATGAGTTACTTTTCCACGCCTTATCTCAAGGCCTGCCAACTGAGAGTGGATTTAAGAACTCCAGACCACAGAACACTACAGAGGGCAATCCTTGAAGCAGGGTCGGAGCACAGAGGACAGCAAAGATATGCCTTCATCCTTCGCCATTGTTTCCTCAACGTTATGAAAGAACTAAAGCATTTCACACACCTCCACACACACCTGAATTCACACTGAAGGACAGGATGCCTAATTGTCAAGACATGTCAAAGATCACTTAGGACTTCTTCACACATACCCAGGGTCCCGCACGCCACTGAGTTACACTCCCACTGCTGCCGACCACTCCTCAGTGCTGAAGAAAGGCTGGCGAGCAGAGCAGATGAAAACAGACCCGGCAGATGAACATGCCAGGTACCATTCAGTCCTCTGAAGCCAAGAGACAACTGGCTGAGCTATCCCAGCACTGACACAGCCTCAAGGAGTCACTTTAACTGCTAGCTTTTTCACTTGAAAGACAAGGAAATGCGACAGTAATGTGAGTCACAGAGTCTACCCCGGATTCCAGGGCCACACAACAAAAATCTAACGGAGGTTGCAGTTCCACCCTACATGTACCTAATCCTTTCCCGCCTATTTTAGTTCACTGTCTTCACTGGGAACTCCTGCAACACAAATTGAGTCTACTTTCTTAGGGAAAATGCAGGGCACGTGATCTAAGCGACAAGGTCAAGGATATCCAAAATGAGGAATTGGAAAGAAACCTATGGCATGAGAGGGAATCTGTCCACAGGCCAATAATACAACAGGCTCAAACATGTCAACAGTTCATGGCCAGGACTGAGAGCTAGGAGAAACCACAGAAGCCTCCCAGATACCACTACCACCCAGAAAGCCCCTGCAGAGCCTGGCTCGGTCCCAGGGGCTGAGCAACCGTGCCAGTTTTTAGGGGAGCCCATAGCCTGCCAAGGATCCCGCTGGCTGTACAGTGTGTTCTGTGTACAGTGTAGCTGCCTATAGGTGCTTCATAAAGACCATTCCCATACAAGCACTTCTGGCCACTGTAAGTAACTTTTATATATTTCTTTCAAGCCAGAACCTTATCTCAGAATCACCACTCACACAGCTTTAGTCTGCACAGGGAAAGTGGCAAAAGCAATGGAAAACGAGCTAAGGTCTGAGTAAAGGAGTCAGCTCTCTGGGCAGTCTCCCACTGGGGAGGAGAAAGTACAGCGCCTAGGGCCCTTAACCTGAAGAAAACCTAAAGATCTGTTTTTGCTGCACTCAGCAGAGGATGAAATTCTAACATTCTAGTTTAAGGGTACAACATTTCCGCCTTATATTGCCTATGACCCATTTCACCAAGAATGGCTCCTTTTTCTTAAAATCTGCACATCATTTGTCAACATGAAAACTCCTTTGCTTCTCTCTCTCTGAGTGTGATTGCTTTTTTGGCTTGCTTTTCTGAAGCACTGAAAACTTCCTTCCCGTATGGTTTTATGCATTACTTTCTTTGTAACAGAGGCCTTTAGGTAATGTGACTCTGAGCAAGACTGTTTTCCCTACTCAAGAGTGGCAATAACAAGGGCTTCATTGTTGAAGGGAAAAAAATGAATTAAGGTAAATGAAGTGAGGTGTCTCCGGGAGGCAAGAGGAGCAACAGAAACCATGATGAGCCACTCCTCTGCTTCACCTGCCACTGGAACGACTAATTCCCAAGGGTCAGTTCCTGAATCTGTCCACAGGCCAATAATACAACAGGCTCAAAGTCTCCATGAGTTTTCAACCCTGGAGGAGGTGAAACTGTCACTCCACTATCACAACACACAACTAGGAAATCACTTGTCCTTAAATTCTACTTCCGGCATGCCACTCCCTTACACATAATGATTTAGGCTATAACTTCAGGGTGGAATTTCGTGGTTTTCAAGGCTGTCTCTAAACAGGGCACCCCTCTAGCTGTGCATAGTCCTGCTGGTCCCCTCAGCAACCCAGCATCCTGTGAGCATGTCATCCTCATTCTCCAAGTGTCATCTTCTGGCTTCACATGCACCCCTAACTACTCTAAAGTGCATCCTAGTAAATGCACCTCTTCAGTTTACCTCCTCTAGAATGCCTCTCAACACCACCCCCCATGCCCTGACTGGTCTCCCTTCCCTCAAGTGTCACCTGATCTGAGGCACACAAAACTTGGTACTTAAATTTCATCTGCCTAGTGTTTTGCAGCAGTCATTTAATAGGCTGGTGTTACGGCCCTGGTGAAGTCATTAGCCCTTTGAAGACAGGCAGTGTACTGTGTACTTGCTAATTTCTGCAAGCATGTAGCATGTAAGACGTATGCTTCTTACTATGTGCTGACTGATGGCAAGAACACGGCGTTATTCTCTGGAATGGTCTCATTACCAAGTAAGAGTTAAAGAAAAGTCAAAGATCCCTCCAAAGTCAGTCTCTATGAGAGTTCCAGATAATTCCTTGTACCTTTCAGCTCCGTAAGATGAGGGGGCCCTTACTCTCCCCTATGCAGCAAATACTAGCGCTTTCAACTCTCCAGCCAGCGACCCATTCCTCAGAGAGACCACTAACTGCAAAACAGCTCCCAGGTGTTATGTTACCGACGTGCAAAGCTTTCTGCCAGCTACATGTAATCCAAAACCTCCTAATGATTTAAAAACCATTTCACTGTCTAGATTACAATAACCTCCCATAACTTTATAACAGAGATTTTAACCACAGCAACAAACAATTCTGTGGCTTCTATCTTACCTTTCAAAGAGCTAAGGAATTTGCTGAGTGTGCCAGCGGCCTCAAAGTTAAATGTAAGCCATCAAGCCTTCTGATTCTGGCAGAACGCGAGGTTTTTCTAGGGAGTTGAATACTCTGCTCAAGGAGAAGGATACTCTGGAAACAATGTTTTTAAAAGGGCTGGAGAACCTATGACCAGTACCTGAAAAATAAGGGCCAGCCTGTTTAGGAGTCCTCATGTGAAACCAAGCCAGCTCATCTGGATTAGCTGATTCACAATCTTAAGGGCAGCACTGACAGGTGGCAGTGCCTCCTCCAAACACCTGCATGCAACACATGTTTTTAAAAAGGACACAGTGTTGGGCGCGGTGGCTCACGCCTGTAATCCCAGCACTTTGGGAGGCCGAGGCGGGTGGATTACTTGAGGTCAGGAGTTTGAGACCAGCCTGGCGTGGTGAAACCCGATCTCTACTAAAAATACAAAAATTAGCAAGGCTTGGTGGAGGGCGCCTATAATCTCAGCTATTCGGGAGGCTGAGGCAGGAGAATAGCTTGAACCCAGGAGGCAAAGGTTGCAGTGAGCCAAGATTGCGCCATTGCACTCCAGCCTGGGTGACAGAGCTAGACTGTGTCTCAAAAAATAAAAATACAAAAACCAAAAAAAAGAAAACAGTAAGCTCCACCACTAAACTAAAAGCACTGCATGGAATATGCTTTCTCACTCTCTTTTCCCCCAAGCAACCATTACCTGAAACCCAAGGTTTGGAGTTGAGGGTTAAGGGGTGGGGTTTACAAGATTCCCAACCCCTACACGTCAGGTCTTTTGAATGGGCATCAAACTTGAATTCTAAACCCTGGACCAATCCATATGTTCCAGAAAACAAGTGAAATCAAAACCCCAACACCTATTTAATTTAGACTCTCTCACTGAAAGTGGAATGTGTGTTGAATAACTTCAAACTCGTCTGAAGTTTAATTTCGTAATGCTTACTTAAAAATATCTTTGAGATATTATCAATATAAACCAAAATGCAGAGCACATGCTTAACCTTTAAAGTAACAGTTGAGTCCAAGAGCTCACTGTGATTGGAGCTATAAATAGCAAGAAATGAGTAAGACTGTCCTTGGCCCTTAGGATTTTACGATTTGGCTCCAGAGACCAACGTGCACACAACTACCCATTTTGATTGCAAAGTTAAGTGCTCTATTAAAGGAACAAACTGCTTTGGAGGTCCATGAGTAATCACTACTACCTGTTGACTGATGGAAGGGACATAGAGCTTCAGTGACAAGGAGAAAGAGATATGTGGGCTGAAATTGAACCGGAGGGAAAATAAGGAGGATGTTAATCCACTGTGGGGTGCGGAGAAGGTGGTAGTGAGGGAAGACTGGCCCAATATGGGAAAAGGAAAAGCATAGGACTGGGTTATGAGAGTGTTGTCTCTTTAAGAAATAGAGAGTTCAGTGTAGCTTGGTTATGGGTAAGGAGAAGGATGAAGCTATACCTATAGACTCAAAGTATTTACTGGCAGGAGGAGGGGGTTAAAAGCATTAGTACCTTATTTTCCTAACATGTTAGCACTGGAAAATAAACTAGAGATTAGGTAGTTCAACTTCCAACTATTACCTACCATATTCCCTTCCTGACAGTCACCTAAGTAAATCCTTTCAATGTTAGAGAACACTGAACTCGCTGTCTAAGTCTAGGGGCAGGTCTGTGTACCTTCCATTACAGAAGCCAAAAGGTCCCCTCCCTGTTCCAGCAGTTAGAATGACCGAGGCTCAGTCAACTGGATGTGCACTGAATCTTGAGGAAATGATGCAAAGACAAAAAGGTGTTGATAAACTACCTGCGATAGCACTATCTCCTGGAGTCCAGGAGCAGCCACAGTCTCTATAGTGACCTCAGCCTAACAACACAAGTAGCGTATCTCTGGCTGGGTTCCCATTGTCTATCTGCCTAGATTCCTGCCCATTTTCTGAGCCTTCCAATTAATTTGTGAGCTGCCCAATATATATTTACAATAAATGTCTCTTTTGCTTAAGTTAGCCAGTGTCACTTTATGCTTCTTACAATCAAGAATCTCTGATAGATTTATTTTTTTAAGCAATTGTTCTGATTCTCATTCTAGTACAGCCTTCCGTTTTGTATCTTAAGTACTACATAACTTAGCACTATCTGCCTGGAATTATAGTAACTCATGTATATTGCCCTACCTATCCTTGGCACCACCTTGTGCAAATACCTGTGAGAAATACTTGCAGTTCCCCCATGGTTTCTTCATCTAGAGGACCTGTCTACCCTTATAAATCTATGCAACTTTTACTTTGGCACATACTAAACGCTAAAATATATACTAATTATGAGAAAGTCTTTTGAGGCTCTATTCTAGTGCCACTTCCTCCAGGGAGTCATCTTTTCCTCCTCCCCCCAATTTCTATATGCTATTCAGTGCTCCCCAAGCATTCTATGCATACTGATGCCATAATGTATTAAATTGACTATGTATTTAGTTTCTTTCCCACTCCTCCCCCTTTAACTCATAAAGAGACTGTGTCTTACTCACCTTTGTGTCTCCAGTTACTAGCAGAAATAAGATCACAGCAAGTACTCAATTTTTATTTTACATATGAATCGTCTGCATATGTTCCTACTACCTAAGAGTTTCTGACACATCATGGGGACTCAACAAATACATTAGCTTAATAGATATATTAAGATACATTTTAAAATAACTAGTTATAAGCATGTTCTTACTACAGAACTTAGCTCAAAGTCAAGTTTGCCTTTTTTAAGGCCTCTCAAACTACTCAGGAAACTAAGGAACCTATTGGGGGGAAAAGAGAAAGCCACCTAGTGCTGAAACAGGTTAATTACAAGGGTACTGTGATCAGTTGCACAAAGGCTTTGTACATAATGTTAGAAAACAACCACACAGGGATTCTGTAGCTTGAGCACAAACTCACACTTAAGAGAAAGGTGCGCTCCCCTCCTCCTCGGCCCCCACAGGCAGGTCCTGAGCCCACAGGACTGTGCCCTAAATGCGGCCCTTCCTTGGGCTTCCTCCGCAGGTCTGGGTACCGGAGCAGAGGCAGGAGTCCTCCCTTCTCACCAGCCGTAAATACAAAAAGGAATATTCCCAGTCCCACCTCTCACACAGAGTCACAGTGAGAATGCAGTGACAGTATCCATAACAAAAAAGCTTTCTCTACAAAAATAATTTTTAAAATTTAGCCTTTAACATAAAATTCAAAGGTCCTCAAATATCTTGACTCAAATTGTAATATTTATTTTATGTTGATATATTTGTTGCTTAACTTACCTCAAACAAAAAGACTGAAAGTACCTGAACTCCAGAGATTTTTTTCCTCAGGTAAGTTTTAATAAATAAACCCTGTATTTAATTAAGTTACTGAAATTTAAATAATCTTTCATCATAACCTGTTTGTTTATACCTATCTAGAAGTTAAGTATCTCAGGACCACAGTAGTATTCTTTTGGGTGACTCTGGCACACACTGTGGTCCCACTGAGAGTGAACAAGTATTACCAGTGTGTAATACTCACTGCAGACAGTAAGTACTTAATATTTTTTGAACAAAGGAAAACGAACAGGATAGAAAGCTTTAAAATAACCCCCCAGACATGAAATGACAATTATGTCTGCATAATTATGCTCTGCAAAGCTCCCTCTCTCACCCCCACTAAGAGAAAGGAACAGTTCAGATATTTCCTGTCTGCCACGGATTCCTCCAGCTTTCCGGATCCCATTAGTGTGTATTGTTGCAGATGAGTGACACTGGGATGTCTGTCAGGCAGCGGCATCCCACAGGGACTGGGACTCTCTCAAGAGGCAAGCACATTGCTTCTAATCACACTCAGCCAGCTCCTAAATCAATATGTGCTCATGAATGAATTACGTAATTTAAAGCAACCAACATCTCCAAGAAACTAAATATCACTTAATAAAGAGTATAACCAGTAAGAGCAGGAGCTACCATTTATTGAGTGCTTACTAGTGCCAGGATATTATAAAAATCATATTATTTATCACCACTCACTCCCATTTTGTTGATAGTGATACTGAGCTCACAAAGGTTGCATAATGCCCAGAGTTACAAAACCAGCCAGCAACACAGCCACTCCAACAGAAAAGCTCTTTTGACTACACCATTCTGCCCTCCAAAGACCCCTCAATAATGCAAACTAATTCTAAGTCTTTTTTTTCCCACCAAATTTCTTAGATTAAAATTAGGAGAGCTTTAATGAAATGTTCTTAACTTGTGGATAAAGGGGAAAGTTCCTGGGAAAGTTTATTTCTCTGCATGTATGAGGCAGAGAAAGATCCAGAACCATTTTCTTTGTGTTCTTTTTTTATTTTTTATAAGATCTTCAGGGAATAACAGTGCACTCCCTGCCAAACACCAGAACACCAAGACAACTGATGAAACCACCCTTCCTCATCACTTCCATCTGGCTGCATATTATTTTCTTTTTTTGCACATTATTTTCATGACCATGTTGCCACTTTAACAATGAATCCCAAACCTACAGTGTGTCCGAAACACTCATGGAGCTTGTTAAAAACATCACTTCCAAGTCCCCACATCAGACCTGCAACACTGGCTTCACCACAAGTATAGACCAGAAGTGATGTTTTTGGACGATCTTTCACAGACAATTTGAATGCAGTCAGGTTTGGGAAGTTTGCACTTCTCTGCCAACATAAGCTCTTATACAACAAACATATACACTCCTGAAAAGTTGTGGTAAACTGAAATGTTGTAAATCAATCACATTTTAAATACAAAATGTGTTGGATTTAATAAATCCAAAAAATAATGGATAAGTAAAGGAGATTAAACTCTTTCTAAAACTAAACAACTTGCAGTAACTCCTTCAGTAATGTGAAGAACACTTCCTACAATTTGTTACTTTTCAATAAATTCAGATTTAAAGTCAGTAGTTTCAGTGTCCTAGATTTTATACGTGCAAACCTGAATGACTGGATATGAGAATATGGCTATTTCAGTCACATCTAAAATACTGTTAAACAGAAACAAGGTGATTATATTAATAACAAAAAAATACACTCATTTCAACAACATGATGAGATAAAGCTGTGAAAATGCCTAGCATACCATACATAAATGCTTCATAAATCTGAAATTCAAAAATCCTTTGCTAAGAATGGCAGGGTAATCCTCATAAAGTTGTTATGAGGATTTAAGTTAGTTAATGTGAACCAACTACACACTCGTTGGTTGTAGTGGCCAACTGCAGGCAAAAAGTCCCAGTAATATAAGCAGCTATCTAGTTATAGGGAAGGAAGACACAGAAAGTAACATTACTGAGCATGACACGCTACAAGCATTATCTCAGGTAACCTCATGTTCCTGAGAATTAGGTTTCTTTTTCTCCTTTGTGCTATACAAAAACAGGAATGACAGGCCCTGGGTCACAGGGCTCATAGCCATAAGGCTAAGAGGCAAACTCAATTTTGACTGCTCCAAAGCATTCACAAAAAACAACAACAACAACAAAAACAGATACATGTGATAGTAGGAGTTACAAAGGATCATGGGTCATTGACAGCAAAAGGCAGAATTATTCACTCATTCATTTGTCCATTCAGTCATTCATTCCACAAAGATATACGACATTGAGCATCTGCCATGGGCAAGACAGTGCTAGATATAAGACCCAAATCTGAAAGTCTATCAAGAGAGACAAATACATAAAGCAGAAAATTGTCAAACAGTGCAGAAATAACAGGTTCAAGGAAGTGTGGAGTGGTGAGCTGGGATACCCGTGCCCACGTTCATCTCAAAGCACACACACAGGATCTAGAACTGTGCTTGGGGCTATACCTACCTCTTTCTCCTCTCTGACCTTCTTGTTTTGGCTCATGATACCCCCTAAAAATGTGTCTAAAGCAACAGAGCTTCTCCCTAGATCTAGAAGGTTGTATACATATAAATAACCCCTAATTTATCATCAGCCATGATGCCGAGAGGGAGACTAAGAGGGAAACATGCTGCAAAATAAAATTTTCTAGGGACAAATCAACTACAGGCAAATGGACGTAACCAAACGCTGCTGGGAATTTTCTATGTGGAGGGCATTGTTCTGTTTTGAACAATTTGTATTAACTCACTCAATCCCCATAACAACTGTATGATGATTATCCCCATTGCTCAGATGAGGACACTAAAGCACTGAGAGTAACTTGACTAGTGCCATACCATCAGTAAAGAACAAAACTATGATTCAAGCCCAGCTAGCCTGGCTCCAGAGTCTATGGCTTTTGCCACTGTAGCAATAGTGCTCAAACTTTTTGGTTTTAGGATCCTTTCACACTCTAAAAATTACTGAGGACCCAATGAGTTACTGTTAATGTGAACTAAATCAATATTTAATGCATTTGAAACTAAAGCTTAGAAAGTATAGTTAATTCATGTAAAAAAAGCAATAATAAACCCATGATATGTTACATAAAATATTTTTATGGAAAAAAGTTTTAAAACGAAGTAAAAATGGGTTTTTGTAATTTTGCAAATTTCTTTAATATCTGGCTTAATATAAGACGGCTGGATTCTCATATCTGCTTCTGTTTTCAATCTGTTGTTATATAATTTTTGATTGAAGTAAATGAAGAATATCTGTCCTCATACAAATATGTAGTTGCCAAAAGAAAGCGTATTTTAATAGCCTCTTCAGATAATTTTGACTATTCTGTGAAACCACACCAAAACTCAACAACTGGCATTTTCTTAAAGGCAATTGCAACATAATATATGAAACCCTGACAGTGGTCTTTTCATGGATACTCCTCCGTACTGTATTACATTAAAATCTATCGGCCTATCTTTCACTTTGAAGGGAGTTGTTATTTTTTACATATGCATGTAACATCATATGTGGTCATCTGGAAGACAATGGTTTAATGAATTATAGAGATCTTCCATACATTGAAACATTTCAAGTGTATAATATCAACAAAATCCCATTTGTTAATATACCATGGATCTCAATCATCAGAAAAGTCTTTTACATATTGGGAAGTTGTCCAGTTCACAGTGGCAGATACAAGTTTCCCAAAATTCCAAAATCCAAGTTTCACTTGAAGGCTTGAGTTTTATCAAATTCAGCAAATAGTAGTTTTTCTTGAAGTGACAAGTTTCCTTTATTTATTCTGGAGAAAATATCTACCTAACGCCCAAGTCAGAATAACCACAGTTTGTCAGTTGTTCTTTTAAGTAAATATGCATTCCATGAGAAAAGCATCTAGTTTCATATTTATATCCCAATTCCATCACACAAGGGGTTTTTTTCAGTTCACAGCGGAAGCACTTTATGTATCTTCCCATTTCATCACAAAGGATGTTAAAAAGACACACTCAAGATTTGAGATTGAATATAATCTTCTGTACTGCCTGAACTAGAACGTTCCTAAGTGGAAATGGGCTTTTTTGTTATTCTGAGTGTGTGACTAATTGACTGACTGCTACCACTGTCTTGATTCATGGTTGAGAGTATGTCTTAGTATTATTATGAAGATTTTTTTTTTCTTTTTTTTCTTTTTTGAGACGGAGTCTCGCTATGTCACCAGGCTGGAATGCAGTGGCGCGATATCAGCTCACTGCAACCTCCACCTCCCAGGTTCAAGTGATTCTCCTGCCTCAGCCTCCTGAGTAGCTGGGACTACAGACATGCACTACCACACCCAGCTAATTTTTGTATTTTTAGTAGAGACAGGGTTTCACACGTTGGCCAGGATGGTCTCGATCTCCTGACCTCGTGATCCACCTTAGCCTCCCAAAGTGCTGGGATTTCAGGCGTGAACCACCGTGCCTGGCCTATTATGAAGACAGTTTTTAGGTCTCAGAGACCTCCTACCTCAAGGTTCCATGGAACACACTTTGAGAAGCATTGTTCTAAATGACACATCCTCTCCCATGGGGAAAGTCCAAAAGATGTAAATGTTACAGGAGACTTTTAAGATGAAAATGCTGACAATCAATTATAACTGAGAATGAGTTATCTCCTTGCCCAGGCAAAGGAAGACGGCCATGGCCCATGGAAGTCAGTGAAACCTGAGGACACACAGAGGCCCTTTGATATAAAGCACTGCTTGAACTCTATTAGTCAGGCGAATGGACCTCTGTTGATTAAAGAAAATGCATCTGGAGAGAGCTAGATGCCCACCCAGAAAACACCTGCACAAGAATGCACCTTCGGGTCCTTGAGGAATTCTTATAAAGGGGAATATAAGTCAACAATGATTATTTCACTAGGGAAAAAAAAAAGTTCCATGAGATTAGTTTTAGGTGAGGAGAAAAGACATTGCAATAACTTGCCCCGCAGGAAGTCAGGTGATCCCGGACAAAGGGAAGGATGTTAAGACATGATGACTGAAGGGGAAAGAGAATGATGTTGTCAAGCCAAAAGACCACACTATTAGAAAGATTTAAAGAACAAAAAAAGATAGAGGAGAAAATATCCACTAAGCAGGAAGAAAGGACATGCCATACTTTGTTTTTGTTTGGCAAATCTGCTTTTTAAACAATGTAAGAATCCCGGCTGTGCCGTTGATGAGCTATGTGAACACGAGCAAATGCTTTAATTTCTTGGTACCCATTGCCTTATTAGTAAGTGAGAATAATAATAGGGCCTACTATATAGGGCTGTTACGCAGATTAATTGAGACAACAAAAAGGGCTATTAACAGTGTTACAAGCACATAGGAATTTTTCAGTAAATTTTTGTTTCTGTTCATGAAGACGGGAAAATATAACAGGAATCACTCCCGTAAAGTTCACTTTCAAGAGATGATCACATCAGTGAGCTCTTTCAAATAGAACAGCAACAAGATGCTCAGGCAGATAAGAGATGAAAGCTTTTAGAGTTTTGTTTTGGTCAGACTATTCAGCTAACAAACTACGCTAAAATTACATTTTCAACTTTCCAAGAATTGGGGATGAGCGAAGATCTAAAATACACCATTACTCAGAAAATAAGCTTAAAATATCCAGTTCCATCAAAGAACAAAATAAAAGGCTACATGGTATAGTCAAAAGGTTCTTCAGTGTCTCCTTACCTGGCCCCCTTGGCATGCAAGTCAAGGGCTAAGTGGCCCTGGAGAAGGTATCAGAAACCGGACTAGCCTGAATACCCCTCAGCTGCCTAAGAGGCTCCATCTTCAGAGACAGTGACAATAGGGGAGTTACTGAGGGACGGGGTGACGGATTTGTCCTCTGTACTGAGCGTTACAGATAAGAGGAAAAGAATTTTCCTCTCCCTAGCACCTTTGTTCCATAACTTCCCTTTCATTTCATCTCTGATATAATAGGACAGAGATCAAAACACGAACTTCAAATCTCTTCTTCGCAGTGATCTGTTCCTTTCACTGACAACATAGGAAAAAATAACTCTTTACTACCAAAAATGCAGAAAAGTCTATTCCTTCAGGATCATAACATATATGGCAATTTAAAGCCTATTTTCATTCTCAAAACAGTGAGTCTTTTAATGGACTAGCCAATTAAATGATAAAATTTTTTAAAAAGGTCAACCTCACTTCAAGGTATATAATGTGTAACATTTTCTCTAGTATCCTATGCAACAGGTAACTGGATAATTTTTTCAAGTCAAGGATCTCAAAATAGATTTACAATAATTATTTGAAAAAAAAAGTCTAAATCAATGTGATCAGCCATCATAATATAACATTTCTGGAGATTCTATCCATATTCTGTGGATGCTGATCAAGTTCTACCTGACAAGTGCCCAGGGGTCTTACAGTACAATATCTTAAAGGGAAAAAAAATCATGAAAATAGGGCTTTCAAGTGTATTACCCATTACCTCTTGTTTACAGAGCATATAAATGCATTTTATACTAATTCTATCACCATTTTGTACCTTCAGTTACTGTCTATTTTGGAATCATAATCTTGACTATGGAGAGCAAAGCATCTTCTTGGAAGAAAACTATCATGCATTCTTATATTATCTATATGTCTCTCCCCACTCCTGATTCAAACGACACATCATATTACCGATGTTCATGATGATTATCTGAACCATCAAGAAAATGTTACATAAGGCAGGAGGTACGGTAGTGGGGAGGGGATCAATCTTACAGAAAAACCACCACCAAAAGTATTTGCCTTCAACTATACAGAAATTCACACCTTCAGAATAACACAGTTTCCAGGTAATCCAAATAGCCAAAGACTTACTGTGAGCTACATTTTTAATACTTTACTTAATGATAACATGATAATGATGATGACTGTAGCAGTTTAATCCATGTCTGTAAATTCTTTGACACACCTGTAGAAAGGTGGATCCACATCCTTGAATTTAGGCAGGTTTATAAGTCCACTTGGCCAAGAGAAAATAGAGGAGTAACTCTATGTGTCTTCCAAAATTAAATCATAAAAGGCAATGCAGTTTCCATCCAATTTCCTGGAATACTCACACCTGGAGCCCTATGCCACCATAAAAGATTCTAACTAGCCCGATCCTGTAAGGAAGCCAAGCCATGTGGAAAGGCAACTTGTTGACACTCTAGTCTGCAGACCTAGTCTTCAAGTCATCCCAGTCCAGGTGCCAGACATGTGAATCCAGTCACAAACCACCCATGCGCTCCCAGCCTTCTTGTCCCAGAAATCCCAGGAATGATGGAGCAGAGACAGGGCATCCTACAGTGTCTTACCTGAAGTCCAGACCCACAGAATCTATAAGCATAATAAAATGTTGCAATAGTAACTGCAACAACCATGATAACTAACACTTAACTCTTCCAATTTGTCAAATATTGTTCTTATACCTAGCATGTAATTCTCCTAACCACTTTTTGAGGTAGGTGTAATTAAGAGCCCTACATATCACATGAGGAAAGTCTACTTGACAGAGAGGTTAAGTAATTTAGCCAAGATTATAAAGCTAGTGAGTGGCACAGGTCAGGTGTGAAAACGGGTTTCCAGCTCTGGAGTCTTAACCATTAAGCTCCACAGGTAATTACTGAAAAAAAAAAAAAAAGATATCCAAAGGGCACATCACAATTTGCCCATTAGGGTCTTCTTCCCACCATCAGGCAGGACATTACATCATACTTTCTCAATTTAAACAGAGTTCTAGTAAGATACCCCTAGACTTCTGTTAATTCTTTGGTTGCCTCTTTGCCCACCATATCCTCCTAATCTGTATTTAGCCACCCTCCCCAGCAGAGAACTCTTCTAAGCTTCTAGAAGTCATGATATCTGCGATTTAAGCTCATTTTAAAGTGAAAATAAAATAAATGCTTGAAAGACAGTTATGAATCCTTTCTTCTCTTCTTAGAGCAGAATGAACCCAGTGCATTTGTTTTTTGTTTTCTAACATCTTAATATATTACATTCCTTTTATAGAATATGAATTCCATGGGGAGCAAAGGATATATACTCCACACCTAGCCCAGTTCCTGGCACATGACAGACCCTCAAATATCAGATGGATGAACTATATATCCTTTTATTGTAACCCCATCAATAAATATTGTAACCCCATACTCCACCTCAGTATGGACTTGTACAATCCAAAGTTATTCACTCAACAGATATTTAAGGAGGAGTGAGTGATTCTGTATCCAAATTTCTGCCTAATTTATATCCTGTCCAAAATAAGAAATGTCATGCTCCCTAATGTCTCTTCTATAAGAGCAATTGAAAATATTCAAAGTAAATTTAATTAGCATAATTGTGACTACTGCCTAAATAAATTACTAAATTTAATACAAGAAATTCAGTATTTTATTTTATGAACAAACAATTACACATAACCCATTTTTTTGTTCCTAACCTAATAAGTGATTTTAGTCACTTAATAAATGTCATTAAAATATAAATATTTGTCTTTATTTCAATTTTTTCTCCAAACTCCTGGAATTTATTTTGAAGAAATTTGAAAGTAAGAAATGTTAGAATTTGGGGAAATGTAATGCCTCAACTCAGGGCTAAGCTAATATGTATCTCAAAGTAGACTTTTCAGACTCTATTCTTAAGTTTTTTGATGAATATCATATAGGATCAACTCTAAAAGTCAGCTAAGGTAAATTTATTCACCATTTTTATGCCACTTACCACTCATTTTTGATCTGCTAGGCCAGTCAATACCACGGGAAGATAAGTCTGACAGGATTATGTCCTTTTACAAACCTACTAGTTTAAACAAACCTGACACCGCCATTATCTTCAAGGTTTGTATAAATGGTTTTGTGACGCTTTTAAAATTACTTTCCCAGGTGTCTTAATTGAAGCTTACTGTGATTTCAGAAGGCATTTTCTTTGACTCTTTTAGATAAAAGGACCATTAGACCATTTCTCTTTTCAAGAAGCTAGATTGGTTTTACATGTGTTTTTCTGGAATGAATTTAATGCTACACACTGAGTGCTGCATCCACTAATTTCCATAAAAAGCACATTTCCTAATCTCTTTGTCTGCCCTTCTTCTATCTTCCAGCCTTTCCCACATCACCAGGATGAGCAATCAACCTATAACTGCAGTGATATTTAGGAGCCAGTCCCTCAGGAAACAGGGCTTTACCAGAGGATTTCATATTCTCTACTTTTCCCAAGACCCCCAGATAGAGGAGGCTTGCTCACAAAACACTTGGTTCTCAGAGCCCTCCAGAACACAGCCTGTGTCAGACAGGAAAAGGCCTGCCTCACACCTGCTTTCAGGGGTCACATTCCTGGGTCATACCACCCAGAGCAGCGCTCACAGCTAAGAAGCAGCAGCTGAATGTGAGATACCTCCTTCCTCCCTGGCACGTGGCCACAGGGTGTGTGCAGAGCCCTACCTCACAAAGAGAAAGCAAAGCGAGCTTGGAAGACAAGATACCTATCATCCCTGTCTTGCTGGGCCTATTCTGAGAAGGGTGGAGGAAAGGTGGGAGGAAGGAGGGAAAGAAGGAAGGGCAGACTAGGTCAGAAGAGGTGCAAGAAAACAGAAGTGGGAAGACCTGTTATGTGAGTGGCTATCACAATAGTCCAGGAAACAGGTAATTAGCCCTTAAACTGGTTTAGCTGTAGAGACATGCAAAGGAAGGGACAGTAGGCAAGAAGTATTTTGGAGGTCAACTGCAAGGACCTAAAGACTGACTGGATGTAGGGTGGGCAAGGAAATGAACCTTATTACAATTTACAGAACACTTTCAAAGGAAACAATAGTTAGGATGATGCAGTGTGGAATGGTAGCTGAGCATGTCCAAACACTGGAGAGATGAACAAGGGCCAGCTGCCTACCTCTCGTTGACAAAGGTTGGTTCAACAGTGGAACAGATCCAGAGTGGAGAAGTTCAGGCTGACCTTTGATGGTCCTCTTCAGGAGGACCTTTCTGTGCTAATTCCACCCAAGCATTTCTATTTGCTTCTCTCAAGGACCAGATCCCTGGAAGAATCCTATGGATGGAACATCCCTAGAAATAGCAGACATTTCTTGATAATGGCCTGGTAAGCTTTGCCGCCAACATAACTCAGTTGCCATGCTGACCCAGCTTTCAAATGGAATGAGCCTCCAAAAACAGAAGTGGTTAAAATGAGGTCCAAGTGAATAGAGCATTCTCAATCAGTTCATACCAGCCCTCCAAGGGAGATGTGGTACATTTCATTCAAAAATGTGTCCCTGTCTTATCATCTGAAGCCCAGTGGTGTTGCCATCAGACAACAGAGCCAATCTCACTATAGAACAACATTCCTCAACAGAAATTGTTACAATGATGGAAATGGCTATTAAGCACTTGAACGGTGGCTAGTGTGACTCAGGGCCTGAATTTTTCATTTTGTTTAATTTTCATTAAGTTAAATAGCCACAAGTGACTAGTGGTTACTATGGACAGTGTAGGTCTAGAACTTTAAAAAAATAGATGTGGGCCAGATCACATCTGTCCTAAACTGCCAGGAAAAAAAAATGTCATGGAGTTATATTTCTCTACTCTGAGGAAGCTGAATCTCTAATATTTCAACATCTGCTCAAGCAATTTTCCAGCACTGGATTCTCCTTGTTATTACTACAACTACTTATCAATGTGCCTCCAAAACATTTCCATTTGGAAGGCCCTCCGAGACCCTAGCTTAACCATCCATCCACTGCATGAACCTTCTTCATGACATCCCTGAGTATGTCTGTGGTCCCTGCATATGTCTACGTAACCGTTACCAAGTCCCCCAAGTAGCAGTGAAACTTACTATCAGGAGAGGCAGAGCACCCTAAATCCAGAGACACTGCTCTGAAAAGATACTGAGGATGCAGAAAATAATTTTAAGAAAATCATTTTATACGAAATTTCACCTCTTATGAAGCTCTTTCACACGCACTATGTCACTTAAGCCACACAATAACCTTAGAAGATAAATATTTAGTAAAAACACTTATTTTACAGAGCCTAAGTGATTTACCAAGGCAATATGGTAGCCACATACCCAGTTGTGGCATGTCTTCCAAGGAGCAAGAGACATATGATAGAAGAAAAAGTCATGGTCAGGAAAGTGAGGCACAAAAGAATAGTGATTAGAGGAAGAAATATAGCTATATCAACTAATAACCTTAGAAATTGATCCATTTCAAACTCAACTGCTTGTAGATGAACAAACTCCATTAAAAGGGTAAGCATCTCAGTCCAGGCTATGTTTTAAAATGGTCATTCTTAACATGTGTTTCCAGGACCAGCAGCATCAGCATTGCTTGGAAATGTGTTAGAAATGCAAAGTCTTAGGCCCTATCCTCAATCAACCAAGGAAACAGAAACTCTAAGTGTGTGGCCCAGCAATCCGTGTTTCAATAAGCCCTCTGGGGTATTCTGATGCTCAATCACATTTGAGAACAACTGTCCTGGAATTGTACATCTAAGACCCAATTAATTTCCTCTGAGAAGTAAACAACTTGGTCATCAAGAAGGAAACAGAGCTGCCAGTTAGGAAATTTGAGACACGGCCTGGTGACATCAGCCCTGACTTACTGCACCTACAGTACCAAGCACCATAAACTCTGAGCTAGCCTCCTGAATGCAGAGCCAGCTCCTCCTACCTCCTGCACTCAGGGGCACAGAGGAAATCATTCTTTCATCGCAAATCATACTTTTATAGATGCAAAGAAAGGTTTATTATATAGATAGTAATAGATTGTGAATAGAGCATCCTAGCTTCTATCTCATTCACTAAGTAGTATTTGGTACATGACACAGTGCTCCCAACTGTGAAAAGGAACACTTCCATGAGTAAGAACCGGGGTTCCAGGTTCTCAGAGAAGGTTCTCAAAGAAGATACATGTGAATTTATATATCATTAAAGTGATTTGCCTTGCCTCTCTGCTGTTTTAATAATAATAATGGTAGCAGGCATTTATTGAATGCTTTCAATGTGCCTCGCACTGTGCGCATTGCTTCACTTTGCCCTCATGCAGTTCCATGAGGGAAGAACTATTATTTTCCCCATTTTACTCATGAGGCTTCAGCATGTACAATTCCGAGGTCACACAGCAAGGAGGCGGCAGGGCCAGGATACAAGCAGAGCTACCTGTTCTCAATCCAAAATACTACCTCTCCTTTTTCATTTTAACATATACATAACTCTTAATCTATTCAACTTCATTCATACTGTTTATGTTACTGAGTTTTAAGTACTGTGTTTTCACCTTCTTTTAAGCTATCACGCCATGTACTGTTCAAAAAGGTCCTCAACCACTCAGTTTATGCCAACTCAATCAGCATGTGCTCAAGAATCAGAGTAACACACTCTAAAGAATTCATGGCAATAAAGATCCAAGACTGGATCAAAAGCAAACCAAATTTATTCCCACCATGCTTGAGCAGCATGCTCAGGGAAGCCCTCCCTGACCACCTGGACCAAAGCGAGCCCTCTCTCCTCTCTGTTCAGAGCTCCCACAGTACATCACATGTGTCCCTATCATAGTAGTAACACATCGTAATATCCACATGCCACACCGCTAATCTGTGAGCACTTCAGAGTGGGAACTACACCTGATAGTCCATCTGTGCACATTCAAAACCTAATAGATGGTTTATAAGATCAACAGCAAGACATATAAACTCTTAAGAGGGATAAAAGTGAACTATAACTTAAAAATAAAATGTAAAACTATAAAACTTTTAGAAGAAAACACAGCAGAAAATGTTTGAGACATGGGTCTAGGCAAAATGTTCTTAGATGTGACACCAAATGCACCATCCTTAAAGAAAAAAGGAATCTATAAACTGTACTTTATCAAAATTAAAAACCTTTGATCTGCAAAAGACCTTGGTAAGGACATAAAAAGACATGCTACATACTTGGGAAAATATATGTGCAATCCACAAATCTGACTAAGGACTTGTATCTGGAATATATAAAGAACTCTTAAAGCCCTACAGTAAAATAAATAATCCACTTGGGGAATGGGCAAAAGGCATGAATAGTTATTTCACCAAAGAGGATATATGGATAGCAAATAAGCACATAAAAAAGGCAGCAATGCAAATTAAAACCCTGATAAGATTAGAACACCTATTAGGACAACTAAAATAAAAAATAGTAATAACATCAAATGCTGGTGAGGATGTAGATAAACTGGATCTCTCATACACTGCTCATAGGAATGTAAAATGGCGCAGAGACTCTGGAAAAGTTTGGCAATTTCTTAAAAAACTAAACACACACTTACCATACAATCCAGCCATCACAATCATGGGCATTTACACCAGAGAAACGAAAACTTATGTTCACACAAAAACCTATATATAAATATTCATAAAAACTTCATGTGTAATAGTCATGAAGTGGAAAAAACCCACAGGTGAATGGTTAAACCAGCCATAGTACATCCATATCATGGAATACTACTCAGCAATGAAAACAAACAAACTATTGATAGATGCAAAAATTTGAATGGATCTCCAGGGCATTATGCTGAGTAAAAAGTCAATCTCAAAAGCTCACATACTACATGCTTGTATTTATGTAACATTCTCAAAATGACAAAATTATAGATATGGTGAACAGGAGTAGTGGTTGCTAAGCATTTAGCAACAGGGTGAGGGTGGAGAGAAGAGGGCCCACGCAACTATAGAGGTGTAGCATAAGGGAGATCATTGGGGTAATAGAATAGTCTGTATCTTGATTGTGGTGGTGGTTACATGAATCTACACATGAAAAAATGCACAGAAGTACACACATAGAAATACAAATTTTACATGTGCATGTGAAACTGGTGAAATCTGAATATGCTCTGTGGACTGTACCAATGTCAATTTCCTGGTTCTGCTATTGTACTATGGTTATGTAAGATGTTACCAATAGGGGAAACTGGGTGAAGGGTACACAGGACCTCTCTACTATTTTTGCAACTTCCTATGAAGCTATGATCATTTCAAAAAGAAAACTTAAAAAAAAGTAAATAGCAGACATTTTACTTAAAAACAAAATGACAAAATAGAGGTATATAGCTGCAATATTGGCCAGTGAGGTCTCAAACACAGGTTTAAATACACACCTTAGGATGACAGTTTTTGAAAACTTAAATCTAATTCTCCAGTATCTTAACAGCGATACATTTCCAACACCTTACAGCTACTCTCCTACTCCCTCCTAAAAGATGGGGGGAAATGCCTGATGTGTGAGCCCCTTTAGGAGTCCAGGAGTCCTGTGCTGAGTGTCCAAAATGAATATACCCTAAGGTTTCACCAGGCCTGGCCATGAGGGCAGAGCCAAGGGCCTCACAAGTTAAAGGAGAACTCAGCTTGGTGCCAATACATAAAGCAAGAGTAGGAGTGGCTTCCTTCCAGCAAAAGTGGAGGACTGCCCTACCCACAATGGCCAAGATTTACATTGTACCTCTCCTCCAAGACAAAACAAAGCCAAGCCAACAAAATTAACTTTAAAAAAATCACTAGGCAAACAAAAAAAAAAAAAACAAAACAAAATATAAAACCACAACAACCTCAGACTATTTCCAACAAACCTTGTAATCAAATATCTCCCTTGACCTCCACGCTACCCCTTGCTTTTCGAGGATTTTATTACCTACTTAATTCTGAGTCATAAGAAACTGCCAAAATTAATGAAAAATAGGAGAAAAGTTATTCAAAACACTGCAGAATTTTCTGACCTGAGCTTCCTTATGCATTTAAAATGCAGATAGCCACACCCACCCACCACCAAAAAAAAAAAGAAAAGAAAAAAGGTTACTTTGGGGTATATATCAGAAATATTGGCAGGTCTTACAAAGTTACTTCTTTTTAATTTATTGGCCTGAAAAATCAAACTTTTACAATTTTCACTAGCAATTCCCATTTCATGTCATTAATTATTTTTTTCAAAAGTGTTACATTATATAGTGTTTTATCATTTTCAAAGCATTTTCACAAATTACTATGAGTAAATGTAGCACTGATACCTAGGGGCTGTACTTTTCGACAGAACTCTCACCAGCCAGCCGGCTCATTTCAATTAGTTCAGCCATCTTTTCCCTAGGCCCTGGGTCCACACTTTTCCACAGGGGTAGACATCAGAAAAGCCGAGTTCTACCCACAACAGCCTCTAGACTAACTGGCCCAGGGCAGACACTCTCAAGTCTGATCAGCAGAGTGCCTTCCCATAAAATCACTCACATTTCTGCATTCATGTGCTTTTCTTAACGACAGCACTTTAAAAATCTCATTTAAACTGAAAATCGTCCATTAGCCTCCGTGAAAAGATGTATTTTTAAATGCTTTGATCTCCACATGCCCTTTGGAACATTAGTATTCTACATCCTCCATCATCTGCAAAGAACCTGAAAGACCAAGACTTCATGCATTTTAAAAAGAAGGGGGAGGGAAAGGGGAGTTACAGGTACAGCACCTTCTCTCCTGTACACCTACAGGTTTACAAAGGTTTCCTTATTTATCTTGAAAAATGCATCACAGAAAAACAAAAGTGCACTCCAAGACCTAAACATTCCCATCCTTCCCCCCGCCCCCCGACCCCCACCACCATCATAAGGAAAAGTAGAGCCTTTATAAAGCCTTCTACTCTATGTCCTACTCTTTTCATTCTGGTCGAATCGGTGTTTTCCTTCATTCTAGTCAAATCAGTGCTTTTCCACCCTTTACTAACAGTTCAAAGTATATTAAACTACTGTTCCCACATTATTCTCATAAACAGCCTTCAAAGTAATACACTATAAGGCTCAGAGCACCTTACTAGGAAGTAAATGTCAGTTGCTCTAGGTTCTTTAAGACCCTGCAATCTAGAGAGCTCCTTAATCGTTAACCTGGGTCTGACTTCCACAGCAGCCGGGGCCCACGAGTGGTAGGCAGCCAGGGGAAATCTCAGCCAGTTTGGCAGTGACCCATTAGGCCAGTTTTGGAAGCAGGGAGCCAAGATTGTTTAATATTTCAAGTCCTGACTTTTTGCTTCCCGAAAAGGAAGGAAATTTTCTGAAACTGTAGCTATTAATATCCCTCTATTCTGGTTTAATTCGTTTATGGTGAGCAGGTTAGCACGTTACTGTTTTGGTTAGCCGAAAGCATCTTCGAGGTATCACAACTGGCTCTCCAGACTACGTACCCCACCATCACCAAGGCCTTCTATAAGCAGTACAAAAACTAAATTCTCACAACATGCCTCAGGAGAAGAAAATGGGCAACCAAGGCCTCACGGAAAAAGGGAGCTGAGGGAACACGGGGACAAAATGTTGGGTCCAAACCGCATCGTTTCAGAAGGCCGCACGCCCAGGGCCCACCTCTGAAACCCCAGTCCAGGTATCTACACTCTAGCCCGGCCGAAAGCTGTTTGCCACTCAGAGACAGGAAACCAACACCGAAGCCAAAAAGGCAAATATCTTCGGGAAAAAATGGAAAGGGAAAGTCTTCCTAGTTATCAGTCAGGATAGTAAGAGTAGGGTGCGCGAGGCGCGTGAGCTTTGAGCAGAGACCCGGGATTCTCGGCCTGGGGCTCTGAAGGGGGAAACTTGGACACGTCGCCGCGAACGCAGTCCAGGTGGCGGAGGCCCTAGAGGTGCGCGCCAGGGCTCGTCCGCTCTGCCGCCGCGTCCTCCAGCCCGGCAGCCTATGGGGCACGCTCGGCCCCTGTACCGGCACTGGGCCCCCGCTCCGCTCGGCTGTCATCGGCCGACGTGCCACTCTCCCTTCTGCCACAATGTCACATTCCAAGAAAAAACGGTTCCATTTGGAAAGTTTAAATGTTTACCCCCTGAAAGCAGATTATTGTAAAGGCAGCCTTAACAGGCAAGCGGGAGCTGGATGTAACTCGCCAGTTTGTCAAAGAAACTTGTCTGGGGAGAGAACAAAGAAGGAGCAGCAGCTAACGCGATCCGAACGCCTGGGGCTGGGATGCGACCCCTTCGTCGCCCCCACCCGCCAGAGCCCGGTCTGGCCGGCGGGCAGAACGGGTCCAGTCCCGAGCGCCGGAGCCCGTCGGGCGGGCCGGTGCGCGAGCCTTTGTCTCGCGCCGGGGGAAGCGGCACCGGACACCCCTTCCGTCCCCTCCCTCGCCGCGAGACCCGCGCGCGGGCGCGCCTCGGCGTATCGGGCCATATGGCTGCGCCCCTCCGGAAAGGCCAGCCCCGCGTCGGGCGCGCCGCACCCCGGGGCCCAAATCCCGGGGCCACGACTTCAGTCTACGTGGGTCGCGGGGCGGCAAGGCGCTGAGGCCCTGCCCGCAGGCAACTGGACCTGGAGCGGGTCAAGAGAACCCGCTTAAAAACAACAATCTGGGATCTCAGCCCCGGGCCCCCAGGAGCTGCCCCATTCCCTGAGCAGCAGGGGCCGGGGGAGCCCGGGGCGACTGGGTTCTTCGCGTGGGAAACCCGGAGGCGCCCTCCCGGCACCTCGAGTGGGGGCTGGTTACCTTTCACCGCAGGCTCACAAGTTCCCCGGCGCAACTTTGCCCTCCACATGAGGCAATCATGGCTAGTTCACTCCCTCGGCTGGGGAAGGCGGCCGCTGGGCAGTGCGCTGGACATGGCCTGGGGCAGCGCCGAGAAGAGGCGCCGGACAATCAACCCCATTCACACAGGGCTTCACCTCCAGCCCCAAACGCGACAACCGCTGCTGGGTCCTAGAGCTTCTCGCGCGCTCCCGCCGCCGTCCGCGCTCCTCGATCCCCGCGCGCGGGCCGGGGAGGGTCGCCTGGGCTCGTCACTATAACCCTACACTCCACCCCCGCCGTGGCGCCCGGCCGCTGGGCCCTAGAGCCCGTCTGCAGACACCCGCCGCCCCTCCCCGGGCCGCGAGACTGCCAGACCGAAATTGCCCGGAGCTCAAGCTGACGTGTCTGCCTGAGACTTAGAAGGGCGACAGCCTCCCTTGCTTTGTTCCCTACCGGGTTTTGATTAATTTCAGAGTCACCAGTTCTCCCTCCACTTTGTCTTCCTTCTCACCCAGCCCAATGTAGGCCAAAATTCTGTTTCCGGATCTGCCAAAAAGTCTAAATCTGCTTAGGCTGTTGTTTTTTTTCTTCTTCTTCTTCTTAAGTGGAATTTCCAGGTGGAAAGTGGCCACACTTTTCTCAGCATTCCCCAGGCCCCAGTGCTTCCATCTCGCACTTGAGATTGGGCGATAAGCTGCTACTATGTGCTTCGCTGACAAACAGAAGGGCCAAAACAGACCTGACAGCCTTGGATATTAAATGTGTTCGCAGAACCGTACATCCTCTGGCCACAAATCCCCAGGCTGTTATCTGCCTGAGCAGAGGTAAAGAAAGTAAGCAACTCTGGGAAAATGTTGCCCCACCTCTTAAAATCAGGCTGCGCTAAGAACTACTCATTCACCTCATTATATTGGTTTATACTCGCCGCTCTCTGGATCCCTGTTCTGGGGTGCCCAAGCGTGCCCCACAGCACTTCTGTCTGGCTATTTCTGGGCAGCTCTACTGCTTGGAGAAGAGAACGCCAGGTAACTGTGCAGTTGCTGCCCAGGATGTCAGTGGGAGAGTCAGCGCACACCAAGCCTCTCTTATCCGGTGCTCCCTGCCTCTGTTTACCTGCTCACTAGGCCAGGCCTTCAGGGACTCCTCCCTGGATTGTGGCAGTTTCCTAACCGGACTGTCAGCAGTTTTACGTCTCATCAATTCGGGTGGGTTGTGTGCCCTGATTCTGATTCCCCTGATGGGCCCTCCTACTGAGTAAACTGCTCTCAAGATAAAGCCCAAATGTAATCACTTAACAATTATTTATGAAATAACTATTCCATTTAAAGTCATCTACCCTGGAACACACAAAAGAAACTTAGCACACAAAAGAAACTTAGAGCAGCTCACCATCCCTTCAAGGATCTGTTATCTGTCTAAGAAGGCAAGCTACGTGAACAGAAAACAGGCAAGCAACAAAGCATGAGATCCAAGTACTGCAGATGTCTGGGAAAGGCGGAGAGAGGCACTAACTTTACACAGAAGGAAGAGCCTGGGAGGGTGGTGGAGTTCAGACACAGCAGGAAGAGGAAAAGGCAGCACTGGGCAAGCAGAGGCAACAGCGAAGAGGGAGAGGACAAGGTCTGGGTGCTTGGGAAGAAGTCATAGAGGAAAGAATTTTTACCAGAAAGGAGGAGAAAACAAGGGAAGGCAGAATAACAACGTCACAAAAATGTAGGCCTGGAAAGAATCGAAGAAAGTGTCAACCAAACCTTTCACTTGCTGGATGAGGAAGCTCAGGCATAGCTGTTGAATGACTTGTCCAATGTTACAGAACAAGTTTAGTAGCAAAGCCAGGGACAGAAACAACTTCTGCCTCAATGTGCCTTGTATTGCACATTGTGAACCCTGAATTTCAAATTCAGCGCTGAAGTGGTTATCTTATGGACAGTGAAGGGACCACTGATTGACCTAGCATTTGTGTGAATTCAGTACAAATTGGGGAAGAAGTGATGGATAGAAAAAGAAGAAAGGAAACTAATCTTTACTAATTGCCCACTCCTAGATACCATCCTATATTCTAGGAAGCAGCAGAATTTCCAAGTTACAACCATCAAGTTTAGAACAAAACAGGCATGAGCTGAGTCGGAGCTCCACCATTCAGTAGCTGTGTGACGTTGAGCAAGTTGTCTAACTTCTCTAAACTTCAGTATCCTTTTTGGCAAGATGGAGAAAATAGCATCTCACAGAGTGGTTGTAAAGACTGAATAAAGTAACAAATGTAAAATACTCAGCACAATGCCTGTGGTATTCAACATGCATTTGCTATTATTATTTCAAGAGACTATCTGGGATAGTTGCAGGAAGCAATGATAGGTGAGGTTGATAGAGGTGATAAAAAGGAAATGAGAGATACCATATCTTTGAAGATACCAAATGTCATAAAGAAAGATATCAAATCTTTGAAGCAAGATTTTATTATTCTCATTGACTCACTGTTTATCCTGGGGAAAAGGACAAAGGAATCAAGTTAACCTAGTGATAGGAAGAATAGATCTTGCAGTGTTAAAAGAATGGATCATTAGGCCAATGACAGATGAAGCACAGCTGAGAAGAGGAAACTGTTTGAGAAAGATGCTGAGTGACTTACTATCATCTGGGCAAGAGGAAACAAGGAACAAGGGACTGGGTGAGAAGTTGAGGACAGAGGTGCAGAGGAAAAGAGAGATGAAGCTTTGAAGATCAGTTCATTTGGAGAATGTCCACAATTGGAAAATAGGGAAAGGAGGAGGGAGAAGAGGAAGAATCTGGAGAAGTAGGAGAGCTGGAAAAACTTAAAGGCATGGAAGTCAGAGGAAGTTTCAAGAAATGGGTCCCTCTATCAAATGCTACAGATACTTAGACCTACAATGAAGTGCTAGGCACGGCTTGTGGGTTCAAAAATCTTCTGATTCAATCAGGTGGACCTAGCCTAGACTCCTCAAATTAATACCCAGTAATCAGATACATGGAAGCACAGGCAGAAAGCACTGCTGGAGGCCAATGTTTCCCTCCTGTGTCTTAATTTCCTCATCTGTGAATAAGCTCTACATCAAATGCAGAAAACAAATCATCTTTTCAGGCCTTAACTTAGTTCCTGAATCTATTGTTCAGGAACTAAGGCCTGCAAAAAAGACTTTGAATCTGACTAACAAGAAATAACATCTTTCAGTACACTTGGCTGGAGATTCTGATGTCTGGTTTGTGTCAAATGAAAATAAAGTATGTTTACCATAAAAAATGAACACACCTTCACTAACAGCAAAGTAATGAACCAGTCCATATCTGTGCTTTCTTTGGATCTATGCACTCATCCTAAAGGTCAGCATCCTTTCTAAAGTGACCCAAGTTGTCATTCACTCACTCCTAGGAAAGTTAAGAAGATGATGGGCCAATTTTAGTGCTCTTTGGGGCAGCCCAGAGAGCAGTCTTTCACTCAAAACAGGACGAGTACTAGGATGTTCCAGTGATACCAAGCTATTCCCAACAAGCATAGAGGTGGGAAGAATGTTGAGGTAACAGAGGCATCCTGATAGAGGAGAATGAGCAGGGCCTTTACAGTAAGACCTGCTTCTAGTCCATGTTCTATCTATTTCCAGACACGGACAGCCTCAGCTTCCTCCTCTGCAAAATAATAACACTTGCTTCATAAACTTATTGCAAGGGTTAAATGAGATACTACAGGTCAAGTGCTGGGCACATCTAGGAATTCAGTAAAAGTTAGAAACCCTCCTCTTCTCCAGTAATTTGAAATACCAAGGAATTTAAATACTCCGTTAAAATGCAAATTTCTTTCCCCTCTCACTCTTCTCAGCACCCCTTCTTGACAAACATTTAAAGTCCTTACCAGCTAATACTTTGAATGGGTCCTAAGAATGGGCTTGGGCTTGCAAAGACAGAGAAGCCAAACAGCAAAAGGAGAGTGAATGAACATGACTACATAACGAACAGCTACTACACACAGCCTCACCTGGGACAGGTCACTACAATTGGTAGTTCTCCATTAATGACTGTTGAATGAACAAACCAATGATTGAATGCACCCAGGCTGCTTTGATCAAAATGCTTGTTTTGCTCCTAGAACAAGTAAGGATATTTTTTAAGTTCAAGTTCAAGCACTTTCCGAAGTGTAACTTATGAACCAAAGCATGTAAAAATTTAAATTCCTCATGTTCCACCTCCAAATTTCTGAATCTCTAAAGGTGCAGTCCTGGAATCCACTCGAAATGACTCCTAGCACATTGAGGTTTCCAGCTGGCTCACTGCGGTTAGTCACAGCACTCCTGCAATTCTCTTTCAGAAGTATTTACTACATCAGAGTGTAGTATGCTAAAGATAAAAGATGATGGTGAACATACTAGAGATTAGACACAAAGCATTATGGGAGCATAGAAGAATTATGCACAGGGGAAAAAGGGCGGGTTCCAAGAAATCCAGGTGCTGAGAGGAGGAAATTTCTAGCAACGGCATGGACACAAGGAAGGAAAGCGTATACTGCCATGCTTCTAAACACCTTTTCTTTTAACCTCTTCTTTTTATAAACATCAAATGGTCACATCAACCCCAGAGTTAATAAGCCCCCATATGATCACCAGGTGAGAAGTTTTTTTCCAAGCTTTTCTTTCAGCTCTCTGTTTTACAATGGCAATACAGTAGACCCTTGCACAACACAGGTTTGAACAGTGCAGGTCAACTTACACACAGATCTTCCTCCACCTCTGCCACCCTGAGTCAGCAAGCCCAACCTACCCCTTCTTCCTCCTCCTCAGCCTACTCAATGTGAAGATGACAAGGATGAAGACTTTTATGATGATCGTCTCTTCCTCGTGATTTTCTTAATAACATTTTCTTTTCTATAGCTTATTCTTTATTGTAAGAATACTGTATTAATACATATAACGTATGAAATATGTGTTAATCAACTGTTTATATTATCGGTAAGGCTTCCAGTCAACAGTAGGCTATTAGTAGTTAAGTTTTTGGGGAGTCAAAAGTTATATTTGGATTTTCAACTGTATGAGGGGGTCAGCGCCCATGACTCCTGCACTGTTCAAGGGTCAACTCTAGTGTGTTTTTTCTTGCCTTTTTCTAAATATAAAATCATATTCTCAAATAAGCTTTTCCACACAGCACATGTCTCCTCTGAAGATTCTGACACATGCCCTGCCCTGCAAACTGTTGGCAGGAGCATAATTCAGGGAATACCGACAGTGCCTGAAGCAGAGGGTGCTGTGTGTACATTGTCGTAAGGAGAGCAAAGGGCAAGGGGATGAGCCCTTGTCAGGACCAGATTGACTCAGAGTGAAAGAACGAAAAACAAAAAGGAGGAAAATGTGGAGGGCAAGTGGGAAGATACACAAGGTACGACATTTGTGTAGTTCTGGAAATATCAGGTGCCTATGGATGAAGAAACTGCCCCTGGAACAAATAAAATGTTATGCAACAGAAGAGTCATTTGAAAATCCCGCTCCATTTGAAGCTTACCAAGGACTCTGTGTGGATTATGAAAAAAGTTTCCCAACAAATATTTATTAAGTACCTACTGAGGACTAGGCTCTGTGCTACCAGGCTACACAGGTGGTTTGGCTGGATTATTAAGTTATAGATCTGAGGCCTGTTTGTCGGGATGTTTTTAGTTTCACACCCATAGTGACACACCAGTCTCTTCTTGCTTGACTACTTTCTCCTGTAAGCATATTACCCAATATGCACTAAACACATAATTTTATCTATATAAACACAAGAAACTGAGGATAGATATGCTGATGTCCAGAGAAAATGCACCTGCACCAAATGGGGTTAGGAAGAAGAACGGAGACGTTGGCCCCAAACAAACCCGGTGTCAGACCCGGACTGAGACAGACCAGCTATAAATATAAAGATCCTGGCATGGAATAGATATTCAATACATGATGGTTATTTTAAACATTATTTGCTACCACTACTACAGAAACCTTGGGAGTATTGAAAACTTGTAATACTTCTTTGGCTGATATTATTGCAGGGTTTCTCAACCCTGGCCCTCTGACATTTGGGGCTGATGATTCTTTGTTGTGAGAGACTGCCCAGTGCATTGTAGGGATGGCCTCTACCCACTAGATGCCAGTGGCAACCACCCCCTCTACCTTCATTTATGAAAACAAAAACTGTCTCCAGACATTGCCAAATGTCCCCTAGGGGGCAAAATTGCCTCTGATTGAGAACCGCTGAGTTAGTTGATTAATTGATGTTGCCCACTTGAAAAGAAGCTCCCAAGCTTCTAATCATATTGATCATTCCATTGAGATACTGGGTGAATCCAATTGCATACTAATAGACGGCAGCTTCAGTTCCATCCACCCTACAATATATCATTCTATTATGATTGCTTCCCTTTCCTCTTTTCATGAGCAAAAAACTAATCATGTTTTCCTCTCTGATTTCCAGTGATGATATAAACATGTTTTTGTTTCTAAAAATGGAATCATACTGAGTTTCTAAAACAACACCATAAAGCCACTATTAAAAATAAGGATTTTCACAATAGCTGAAGACAATGCAGATCAGAATGTTCACCCTAAAGAACCCTTGTAATCCCCATTTTGAAAGTAATTATTGGATGTTTATACTGAAAATGTACCTTTTCAGTTCATAGATAGAAAGAACAGTGAGAGAAATGACCCTTCCACAATCTGTACAGCAATTTTAGTTCTTCTCTCTCCAGAATATGCACTACAGACCAACAGGTCTTATACCTTTTTAATAGCCAAGGAAAGACAGAGAAGTGGGGAAATTCTCACCATTCCCAATGGCTCCAGATGCTCTAGATGGTTCCATTCAGGAGAAAAATTTGTTTTACAGCATAAACTCAAAGTGACGGAAGAAGTTAAAATTCATGTCTTAAATGTTCTATAAGTTATTGATCAAGAAATCAGAAAGCATTTATTGCATCTCAGTCATAGAGCCAGTGTCATGAGTATCATGCTAGGTACAAGTCTTCAGAAAAGTCCAAAGTATGGATTGGGAGAGAGAGGGAATAATTAGAAATAACTAGAAAAAATTAAGTCCTGGTCAGGCGCAGTGGCTCATGCCTGTAATCCCAGCACTTTGGGAGGCCAGGGAGTGCAGATCACTTGAGGTCATAAGTTGGAGACCAGCCTGGTCAACATGGTGAAACCCTGTCTCTACTAAAAATACAAAAATTAGCTGGACATGGTGGTGGGCACCTGTAATCCCAGCTACTCAGGAGACTGAGGCAGGAGAATCACTCAAACCTGGGAGGCAGAGGTTTCAGTGAGCCGAGATCATGTCACTGCACTCCAGCCTGGGCGACAGAGCGAGACTGTCTCCAAAAAAAAAAAAAAAAAGAAAAAAGAAAAAATTAAGTCCTAAATAGAGGATTAACTGAAAGCACAACAGAGTTTGAAAGAAGGCAAAGTATATGAGAACTATAATGGTTCATTCATTCATTCATTTATTCAGAAATATTGGCAGGGCACATTGACTTTATTCCTGTAATCCCAGCACTTTGGGACGCCAAGGCAGGAAGATCTCTTGACGCCAGGAGCTCAAGAACAGCCTGAGCAACATAGTAAGACCCTGTCTCTACAAAAAAAAAAAATTAAAAATTGACCAGGTGTGGTGGAGTTTGAGGTTACAGTGAGCTAGGATGGCACCATTGCACTCCAGTCTGGGTGACAGAATGACACCCTATTCCCCCAACACCACCAAAAAAAATTATTGATTATACTGATAATCCATGTACTCTGCTAGATGCTTGAATACCCTGGTATGGGCTTTGTCTTACTAAAACATATAAATAAGTCTACAGTTACAAACTGGCCTATGTGCAACGAAGAAAAGGAGCAGGCTGAGAGTGCAATAACAGAGGGGTTAACAATTAGGGAGAAAGTGGCCACTTAGCGAGGATGAAAAGGGAAGCCTTCTCCAAGGAGATATGTAAGTAAAGACCGAAAAGACAAGAAGGTGTGGCCACATAAAGGAGGCAGGAAGAGCATTCCAGGCCAAGCAAATATCATGTGCAAAGGTTTTGTGGCAGAAAAGTTCTCAGAAAGTTCCAGGAACTTAAAGGAGGCAAAGGAAGTACAGTCCCTGCAGGTACTCTGTGCTAAGGATGCAGGGATGGCCGAGGAAAGCTCTTTAGGAATGTTACTTGTCTCCTTTACCTGGGTGTCTGGGAATGGCCCCTTTCTATTCAACCTATATGGTGTAAGGTATATACAATAGGGGTTTCAAATTAAATAGAGGAGAGAAAGAGAACACAAGAAAATGGCCAGTTTGGGATAAACAACAATAAAAAGATTAAATGGAAACAACCTGAAAGTAAACTCCACAGTCTATGTATTTGATTACAATATCTACCCAAAGGATACAGCCTCTTTAGAGCTTTGACTGAGTCCTGTTGAAAACAGGAGAAGACTCAGAATCTTCAGTGCCATTAGGGCCATAGTTCTTAAACTTTAGCTGTATCAGTATCACCTGAAGGGCTTGGTAAAACACAGATTGCTGGGCCCCACTCCAGAGTTTCTGATTCGGTAGGCCTGGATGGGGCCCAATAATTTGCATTTGCAAGTTCTCTGATGGTGCTAATGCTGCTTGTCCATGGACAACACTTCGAGGGCCTATTTTCTATGCACTCACAATCTCAACCTAAATAACGCAGCAGGCACATGATATTGTAGAAGAAGAAAGATCATAATACAGTTTTCTATGTTGAACTAGCACATATGGAGTGTCTCCTCTGAACCACATTATTTCATTCATTATCTCATTCAATCAGTGTGGTAGACATCATTACCCATGTGTTACCCATGTGGACTGGAGGCTAGGCGAGGTCCTGTCAATTACCTGAGATCACATGGCTAATAAGTGACAGAGCCAAGATTCAAGTCTGTTTTTTACAGAGCTCTTGCCCTTTTTTTTTTTTTTGCACCTAAATGATGAAAAACTTTATTCTGCATCAAGGTATCGGAAAATGAAGCTGCATTTGGGGGCACATTATAGATGAGGAATGATTCATATATGGTGAGTACAAAACTCAATTATAGAATTATTTCTCAGCTAGTACCAGATACTCCAAACTACAAATGCTTAAATAAAAGTAAGACATGATTTGCCATACTAAAAGTCTAGAAGTGAAATATGACAGAATTTAAACCAGCAGATATAAATGCAGCACCTATGTGTATATTTTTTAAAAATCAAATATTGGGGAAAAAAATCAAATATTGAGAAAAGCTCTGGCCTTAAACACATCTCACCTGAAATCCAACCAGAAAGCCAGTCCATGATTTTAGCAAATTTTAATTCATTGTATGAAAAAAAAAATTATGAATGCTAGGTGAATCCAGTGACAAAAAGGGCACCTTTTTGGTTAAAACCACAAAAGAAACTTGTTTTCTGAGAACATTAATGAAAATATTTTAAGTCATTTTCAAAATGTCTAATTGATATGATCTTCAGAAAAAAATATATCTAGTCTGTATAGAAATTCATCTTGAAATAAGAATGAGGCAGAATTTTTTTTAAAGGGTTATGTATATATATGCCCTTCAGATCAGTGTAACATGACTGTGATCATCTTACAAACAAAACTCAAAATCAATTCAGAGAGCAGCGTGGCCTTGGAGACCACCCACACCCAACACAGTTGTACATACTGGGCTTTGCTATCAAGTTAAGGAGTGAGCAAATGAGTTCGGTGTCAAAGGTCATGTTTTCACAGTCATTCAAATTATATCCCAAAAACTTTTCTTGTATTCTCTACCTTTTGACATTTTTTTTTCAAAAAGCTGATTGCAGAGTATACAGGAATCCTGCTATACTTTATATACTACTTTAGGTGTAGTCTATTTTTTTTTTTAAATTTATCATTGCTTAAAAATCTTCAAAATAGCTTAGTGAGGCTCATGACAGCGCTGGCCACATGGAGTAGCCTTTTGTTGCCTTTAAACACTGTCACACCATCTATGACTGTCCCATTGGTCTGAAGTGTACTGGCAAACTAAGCATCCTGTAAGACAAGCTAAAATTTGCTTTTTGCCAATCAGTTGAAAGTCCTGCATCTCTTCATTGACGTACTTTCTCTAGGTATTGCTAGGCAAAAGCACAAAGCATTTATTATGCATTCAATCATGTAGCTAAACAAAAAACTGAAGTCTCCTGAAGCTACTTAAACCAGCCGTTCCAAAACCTCCTGCCACCACTTTGTTCTGTTAGTACCATCAAAAACTTTCTCAACTATAAATGAAAGAATAAATGGTAGTGCTGCTCTCCAGATATTAGGCACTGCTCCATATCTTTGAACATTTGATTTTTTAGCTAATGACTGTGTCAAAAGCCTCAAAAAACCCTGAAATTAATTTGAAATTAAATGAAATTAACAGATCCAAGATTCAAGTCTGTTTTTGCAAAACTCTTGCCTTTTTTGTTTTTGTTTTTGTTTTTTTGAGATGGAGTCTCACTCTATTGCCCAGGCTGGAGTGCAGTGGTACAGTCTTGGTGTACTGCAACTTCTGCCTCCCTGGTTCAAGTTATTCTCCTGTCATCCTCCCAAGTAGCTGGGATTACAGGCTTGTGCCACCATGCTCAGCTAAATTTTGTATTTTTGGCAGAGATGGGGTTTCATCATGTTGGTCAGGCTGGTCTTGAACTCCTGACCTCAGATGATCCATCTGCCTCAGCCTACCTAAGTGCTGGGATTACAGGCATGAGCAGCTCTTGCTCTTAACCACTATTTTATGTTGCCTCCCGTCTCATGGGCACAAGAAATATGTTTCCTGACTCCAGACCTTACTTCCCGACTGGAAAGCACTCTGAGGCCTGCCCCACTGTGGTTAGTGATGAATCTAGACAGTTTTCACAGACTCCTGAGGACTCTTAGTGGCCTGAATTTGCTGCTAAGCTCTTCCCTTTCCTTATGGGAGACACTAAGAGCTATTTATTAAGCCTCCATGTAAGCATTACGCTAGGCATGTTATAGGCACTCTCTCTTTTTAAACCACCAGAGGCTGTTTCCTCTCTGTGGGAGGCAGTTACAGATTTTAAAACACAGGCTTAGCAGTCAGATGGGCCTGGAATCACCCCTTCTGCCACTTATTAGTCCTATGATGTTGGCCGAACGATTTAAACTTCTGTAAAGCCATTTTTATCATTTCATAAGCAGTGGTTACAACAGTATCTACCTCAAAAGACTGTGAGAAATTCATGAGTAAATTACATGTAAAGCTCTTAGTTCAGTGCTTAACTTGCAGCAGGTGTTCTAGAAACATTAACTATTATTAACCTGTTAGCCATTTTCTTACAAAATATGATCATTTTGGTGGAGTTTTAATTATTGCTGTGCTAGACTGTGCTAGAAACATTTCTTTTTGTTTATATTTCCTGAATTTTGGGCAGATCCAGGAAACATGAATAATTGTCATCTTGATTTGAGCTCTCCATCTCCCCACCCCCACAAATAGGAAAAATATTTCAAGGTACCATAATAGACAAAACAGAAAAAAATTGGGCTAGGTTAGGTATTTTATATAAATTAATAATTATAACTATACCCAAATGAATATTAATTAACTGATTGATATACACTCAGACAGGGGAGTCGAAATCAAGGGGTCTAATGATCCCACAGTGCCAAGTATTGGCCAAGCTATATATGAAGTGATGTGCTCATGTCTCAGCGCCAAATTTTAAGTGAAGTGTTTCTCGGCTAGAAAGCACTCAGAAGGTGTTGGGCAGGATGGGAATGAATGGGGAAACTCGGTCATATCTAGTGTAGAAAAGAGAAGATTAAGACATTATATAATGACAACCTTCAAATATTTCAAAATCTTTCAGAAAGAAATGAGGAATAGACTTATTCTATATTTGTTCTGTAACACTATATAGCAATAATTTTTTCAAACAGTAGTTGGTCACCCAATTGTTGGTCATGAAATCAATTTAACAGGGTCCTGACCAGCATTTTAAATAAATGAAATAGAATATAATAGGAAACACCAGATGCAGCCAAATAAGAGTAATTGCTATTCCATGAAATTCTGTTTAGTTATATTTATATTTGTATTTATATTTGTATTTGTGTTTGTGGGTCTAAACATAAAATATATCCTTATGTTGGGTCATAATAATGATATGGGAGGAGGGCAGGGAAGTTCTGGGTAGAGATGGGCGGGGTCCCTGGCAAGGGCTCCATCCTCGGGCCTGTGCCCACAAACCTAAATGAGGATAAGCATTTCTGTTTTTGCACCCAAAAAGTTGCTTTTGACCTGCCACGCCCCCCATCCTGTGCCCATAAAAACCCGAGACCCTAACAGGCACAGACACAAGCAGCTGGACGTCGAGAGGAGCAGAAGAACACACCAAGAGACACCACCAGACACTGCAGGCCATCGACAGCGGAATTTGGTTGGGGGCAGTCAGAGGAGAGTCTGGCTGCTGGGCAGCCTGACTCCAGGGGAAGGTCACTTTCCAACTCCATCCCCCTTCTGGCTTCCCATCCACCTCATTCAGAGCTACCTGCACTCAATAAAACCTTGCACCCATCCTCCAAGCCCACTTGTGATCCAATTTTTCTGGTACACTAGGGCAAGAATCCAGGATACAGAAAGCCCTCTGTCCTTGCCATAAGGCAGAGGGTCTAACCGAGCTGATTAACACAAGCGGCCTGCAGACAGCAAAACTGAAAGAGCACACTGTAACACACACCCACTGGGGCTTCGGGAGCTGTAAACACTCAACCCTAGATGCTGCCCTGGGGCTGGAGCCCAAAAAAACGCTCCCCACAACCTGCCTGTCTGCATGCTCCCTCTAGGAGTTTGAGCAGCGGGGCACTGAAGAAGTGAGCCACGCCTCTGTCGCAGGCCCTGTGACGGGCATATGGGAACTCCTCCCATTTCAGTAAAATAAATGTTTGAAAGCTCTAGAAGGCAAAACATGGACAACTAACTGTGTGTAAGAAACAGTAAGTCAGGTTTCCGTTCTCTATAAAGAAATCTTTATAATAATGATCACTGTGTAACAATAGACCAGGTTTTCTCAGGAAGCAGGAGCCCCTCCCCCATTCACACAACACCTCCTTAGAAGATGTTCTAGCAGAGGCGGAGTGATGATGCGTTGAGGAGGACGGCATTGGGTGTTCCTTCCAATGAGGACACTAAGATGCTCTGACTTTCCAAAATGGAGTCTATCAGACATGAGCTTCTGCTAAAAGAAAGAATGGAAGAAGATCAAAACCTTAACATTCAGAGCCCAGAAGCCAAATAACCAGTCCAGGAGTAGGCAGTCTTCTGTGTTTATATATTGTGCACAGTGGAGCATCAAATCCCTGAAGTTGTTTAGGATTTCTACTGTAGGAAGGGTTAATTTCAAGCATCCATTTTCTAACTGAGGTGATAAAATAATATGCATAGCAGCAATCAAGTCTCATTGATGTAATCACCTAAATGGAATCAAGTGGCAACTGAATACCTGGTGACATGGAACTGAGTCACCATTTATTACACCTACTAAGGGCAAGCCAAAATCCAATGCAAAGGGCAGAGCATCCCCAGATACTGCTCTTACACCTAGGGCTGCCAGATGAAACACCATTTGGATCTGAATTGAAATTATGTGCTTATCTGAAGATAAACAACAAAATATTTTAGTATTATATGTCCAAAATATTGCAGTGGACATATTTATACTAAAAAAATTGTTCACTCTTTATCTGAAATTCAAATTTAACTGGGTCTCCTGTGTTTTATTTCCTAAGTCTGGCAAATACCAACCTACCTACACTAGGTTATATCCCTAAAATTACTTTAGAAGAGCCTTTAGTCTCTCATTTGATAAACAGTGTGGAATGTCAGCTCTAAGAAGCTGATAGTAGCAAAAAGCAATACTGATAAGGATGGAAAAAGGAGTGAAATGCAAGTGAGCATGGTGTAACAGCTTTGTCCCACTGAATAGTACAGAGCCAGATTTAAGGACTTTTTAAGAGTAAGAAAAACAGATACTGTGAGGCATGAGGGTGTGGACAGCATTTGAGGAAGGAGATAACAAAGTTACAGTCCCACTTTGCAGCGTGGGATACAATCTGAGTTTGTATGAGAGACAAGATTCAGCTTCATTCTTCTGCACTTTATTATTCAGCATTCGGTTGCAGGGACCCCAGAGGAAGAGCTCACAATGGCTGCCGCCAACTGTTCTGAGGCATACATGATGCCGTTCAGGTCACACTGTGATGGATGGATCTCATCCGGGAAGCCGGCCTGGCATCTCCTTGACCTCCATGACTGAGTCAGGTTCCTCTTCTCTGGGGTCCCATGTCTCCCTTGCAGTCACCATATAATAACAACAATAATTGCAATTGCTCACAGAGTGCCAAATATGTGCTAGGCATGCTACATGTATTATCTCATTTTACCCCTTCCAATAACCCTATGAAGTAGATATTTACTTTCCCATATCATAGATGAGGAAATTGAAGTCCACAGGGGTTAGATAACTTGCCCAAGGTCACGCAGCCAATAAGTGCTGAAGGAGCTAGAACTCCACGTTGTAAATGTTTCTGTTAATAGATCTTTCTTCCCAATTAAGTTACCAGTTCTTTGAGGGAAGGACTATGTCTCACTCACCCTCGCAGGGCTGAGCCTAGCTTTCAGTGTGTGGCAAGTTGTAGGCAGTGTTGTGAGTGGGTCATGCTAAGGTTTTGTAGTCAAACATACCTAGTTGCAAATTAGGGCTCTGCCAAGAATCTGTTATTGAGAATCAGGAGTTTGGGTTCTAGTGACTTGCTCTGGAATTGAAGATGGTGGTTAGGAATCCTAGCAATAGAGAAGAACAGGGCTGGGTTTAAGCCCTGGCCCTACCACTTACCAGGTGTGATTTGGCAACTTTTTAACTTGTCTTAGCTTCAGTTCTCCATCTGTAAGATGAGGGAAATAATAGTACCTGTCTTACAGGATTGTTTTAAGATGATTGACATAATGTTATAATCTAACACATGAAAAGCACTCAATAAATATTAGCTCTTTTTATTACAGTACATTTAATAAAGTCATTTGTAATTTATTTCCTTTTTCCATCTTTTTTCAATGTCAGCAAGTGAATTAAGAAAGGAGAAACAAAATGGACTTCAGGGAAAGAAGTCGTACTTGAGAGTGACAAGGCGAGGAGGGGAAGACAGGAAAAAAAAAAAAAACCAGGAAAGCAGTAGAATGAGAGTAATATTTATTAGACGCTAGTCATTTTCAGGCACTGTTCTAAATGCTTTAAATGTGCTAACTCTTTTGATCCTAATCACCCGTCTATAAGATAGGAGGGGAACCAGTGGAGAGGGAGGCATCAGGTGTTCACCTGAAGTTAACCCCCACCACAGCCAGACAGTGACATACAACTGCCTGCCACACTCCTTAGTTCACAGCAAATATTCCGTCTGGAGTCCCCATTCGAATTTGAGGGAAAATGACTTTTAGAGCTAACAGGTAAATATTTGTATAAAAGGAGCCTAAAGTCTAACACTCTGGCTGACCAACCACAAGAGCAAAAGTAATGGACATTTATTCATGGTCAACAGACAGTAAACAGCAAACCCTTGGGAGAGAGACAAAGGAGCCCTGGCAGGTTTACAGATCCCAGCAGTAGACTATCGTACCCCACCCCACCAGCCCCAAACCCTGTATTTCCCACAGGATTCATTCCAGACCAGGTTTTGTACCCACAGGCCCCTTCTGTGTTTTCTTAAGAACCTAAAGTTTCCAAAAGCTATTTACTGTTAGTAACCTGAAAGCAGTCTCAGTGTCCACTCTTCCCAGTAATCTTTTAAAAAATCCCTGAGAAAAGATTAGTAAGTCTTACCACCAGGTGGTCAGTAACTTTGTCCACTCTAGATTTGGGGGTACAAAGGTCACAGGGGAGAGAATTAAGCAGAAATAAATGTTTATACATATTTGACATTAACATAACCACACATATGTGCCATGGGTATAAATGTTCATATGCAGCGGTCCTGTAAGGTGTGTATTTCAGCAGGCAGCAGACAGCAAGAGACAGCAAACCATCCCTGAACATGTTTCCCCCATTTCGCCAAGGAACATTCTTTTTGTATCCCTTTTTATAATCTGACCTGTTCCATGTTCTGGCAGAGAGCCCTAGGAAGGCAAGCACTGCCTTTTCTGTCCATATTCTAATCTAAGATGGAAAAAGGAAGGGGGAGCAAGAGGAGGCGAGTGGGGGCTGAGGAGGGTGCAACTGACTTAGGGAAACAGAGGCAGAGATGGAGGAGGGAAAGAAGAGAGTGAGAAAAGGAAAGAAACTGGAAAGGAGAAGGGGTGAGCAGGAGAGAGAAAGCAAACCATGAATTTTAAATTAATTTAATGTGTCCACACTGGGCAAAACTGATTTGAGGAGTGTGAGAGTAATAAAAAACAAACAGGATAAATTCCAGAATGATCATCCAGCAAGAACGTGCCCCAGAAACCATAATCATGGTATCCTTGAACAAATCACACTAGTAATTTATACACTCTTTAGACTCCCTTAGTGCTTAACAACTGATGAAATATCGTTTCTGGGGAGTCAGGTGTTTAATTTTCAGGAATGAATGACCCCAGTTCCATTTATTTCTAGTAGAAACATCTCTTTGGCAGGGAAAATGCCCTTCCCATTTTCCTGCGTGTGTGTGTGTGCGTGTTTGTGTGTGTGTGTGTGTGCTGTGTGAATGCATGTGAGCATGTGTATGTTTTATCCCATTACTCCAGATCTCTTTGCTTGATTTTTTTTTTTTCCGAAGTAAATAACCATTTATCTTCGGAATTTATTGTCATTCTCCACCTTCCTACTCCATTCTCCCTCCCAACTAGAATACCCTGAAATAAAACTTACTTCCTGACCCCAACTAGAATACCCTGAAATAAAACTCACTTCCTGACCAATGCGTAATATCACTTTGCAAACCAATATTAGAGGAGTGGTGATCAATTTTACACCCAAGTTTGAGTCCACCTGACCGAACCGTGCTTTTGTATTCTCCTTAGGCTTCTACTACCTTGCCCCAAATTGTGCTGCTGCAAAGATTTCGTTTCTTTTAGTATCAACACTATTGGGAAACCAGAGGAGATTTCGTGTCCCAGGGACTCTGTGCTGCAATACATAGGAATGAATGGACGGACAGGGCAGAAAGGGCAAGAAATAAATGAAGGAAGCAAAGAGGAGTTTTTATGGTTGTTGTTTCAGATCAATATTCAGATAATACTGATCATTATCTGGTGGTCTAAAAAAATAAAATATATATATAGTTTTGAGTGCCTACCAGTCATTTTGTTCAAGAAATACGTACTGAATGTCCATGTATTGTACTGCCTGTCCCTGTGCTGGATACTTTAACATATTTTATTCAGCTCCCAATACAATCTCCCTAGGAGGAGACCAACTTGTACATTCTCCTTCCCAGAAAACCGAAACTGGCTCTGGAGCCGGAGATTATATGTTGAATCTAATCTTTGCCTCTAGCTGAGTGACTCTGGGCAGATCCTTTAACCTCTCTGAGCCTCTGTTTCCTCCTTCAGAAAATGAAAATAATTCCATCTGCTTCACTGAGTTGTTCTGAGGATGAAATAAACTAATGTGCCCAACAAGATCAATCATGGAAAAGACTGAGTTACTCAGATTTGGGGAAGTGTAACAATGCTGAACTATTCTGTGATTGTTTTTTTGGAACAGGAGGCCAAACCACACCCCTGTGGTAGGGTGAGGCTTCCTGTGAAGGGAATTGAATTTTCCACTGTCAATCATCCTGAGAAAAAGTTAGCTCTCAGAAGCTGTGTTCAGGACTTGGGGAGAAGGATGGCAGGATACATAGGCTTCTAAGGGGTGGAGAGATCTAGGGTACATCCTGGGAGTGAGGTGGGGAGTAGGGACACCCCTGTCAGTTGGAGGCTGGCTCAGGGCTATGCACACGTAGCCAGCCTAATCCCAAAACCTAGGATAGGTGTGGGCTTGTGTCGCAATCAGAAGGACCGGGGCCCACTCAGAATGTGCACAGGAGAGTAGCATCCTCATCGCTGCAGCCAGGAGAGGGTAGGACCCTGGGAAACCAGTCAGGCTCTCAAGCAAGCGAAGGCCAAGCCTCCAAGTTCTGGTGTGAGCAGGTGCAGCAGCAGCAACGGCCAGTGTCAAGTGGAGAAGAGAGGGCGTGGAGCAGTTATCATGGTGTTCACTGGCCTCAATATGGTGTTTCTGAATCCCATCTCCCCGACAAGGCTAGAGCAGCCAGAACTGACTCTGTGCATGCAAATAAGCACCATCTAAGGATTTCTGGACATACAACTGGAGGGTAGCCTTTAAAAAGACTTCATTTCTTAGTAAGATGGGCAGGCAAATGCTTGGAAATTGTTATATTTGGGGGTATCATGACCCAAGCCAGTAAGCTGCGTACAATGGTTACATGTATAAAGTGCCTGACACAGTAGGTGAATTCAGCCTGGTTCCTTTCTCCTTATTCATCCCCATATAAATGGGAGGGAGGAAACTTTGCATGCGAGGTACATTTGTCTTAGAACAGATTTGTTCAAAAGTCTTGAATCTCGACCCATCCTTCTGAAACAGGGTAGGGAAGAGGAGGTAAGTGACAGTATTATTTAACTTATATGCCGAATCTTTCAGAAAGCTTTGACCATACTTGAAGGTATCAGAGCACTTGTCTAAGGACAGAAAGACATTTAATGGTACTACAATTGGGCATTTCTCATATAATGCATTTAATCCTCACCACCATGGGCTGCGGTCAGTACTATTATTATCCCCATTGTATCAGTCAGGTCCTATCAGGAAATAGATGGTATATGCAAAAGGAGTGACTGAAGACAGTCTAATGAAGCAACTATTTACAAAAGGGTTAAAGGAAAACAGCAAATGATGATGAAGCACCCTGGGGCTAGTCACCATGAGGAGCTGCTACCATCCCTATGATGGTTAGTTTTAGGTGTCGACTTGACTGAATTCAGGGATACCTAGAGAGATGATGATGCATTATTTCTGGGTGTGTCTGTGAGGGTGTTTCCAGAAGAGGCTGGCATTTGAGTACGTAGACTGAGTGGGGAAGATCTGCCTTCAATGTTGATAGGCACCATCCAATTGGCTGGGGGCCTGGATGGAACCAAAAGGGCTGAGGAGAGGCAAATCCTTGCTGTCTTTTCAAGAGCTGGGACACTCTTCTTCTGCCCTTGGACATCAGAACTCCAAGTTGTTTGGCTTTTGAACTCCAGTACTCGCACCAGAGGTTACCCAGGCTCTCAGGCCTTTGGCCTTGGACTGAGAGTTACATTATCACGCTCCATGGTTCTGAGGATTTCAGACTTGGACTGAGCCTCACCATGGCTTCCATGGTTCCCCAGCTTGCAGACAGCTTATCACAGGACTTCTCGTCCTCCATAATCACAACAGCATATTCCCCTAATAAATTCCCTCTCACTCAACTATACCTATATATATATATCCTATTGGTTCTGTCTCTCTAGAGAACCCTAATACAACCCATAAACTGGAAGGGGAAGTTATCAGAATCCAGCAAGACAGGATGCTATAAGAGAGGGCCATTCTATAGGATCTGCGGCCTTCAGTAGAATCACACAGCCCACACAGCCATATTATCCCACAGCCTGATGGGAAGGAAGTAGGTACACTGGGTTCTCTTTCTCACCACACTCTTGTATCCTGCCAGTGCCTCTTATTGGTCAAATCTGACAGGAATCCACGTGATGCAATCCAAAAGGTAAGTGTTTCAGAGCACAGAGAAGAATGATAAAGGATGGTAAGTGGGTCCAGAAAAGCATCAGAAAATAGTACATGATTTTAAAGTTCAGGAAAAGAAGATACAGATTAAGTAACTTGTCTATGGTCATAAAGCAAGTAAGAGGTGGAGCTAAAATTCACCACTCAGTATGGCTTGATACCCATGCTCTTAACCACTAAGATGTGCTTCCTATAACTTGTTAGGAAGATTGCTTTGTCATCCAGCACCTCTTTCTCCCTGTACCCTACCCAGCTATTCTCTGATAATAGATTCCATCCTATCCCCACCTAATTTTCCCAGTTTTCTTGGAACTGTGGGTAGCCATGTGACTAAAGTTCAGGCCAATGGAATATAAGTGAACACCATTAGATGTGTGCAGCTTTCAGGTTGTGCCCACCACTTTCCTTCTCCCTTGTCTGCGGACTAGAATGTGGATGTGATAGTAGAAGCTGAAACAGTCACCTTCAACTACTGCATGGAAATCACATTTGAGGATACAGTTTACCCTAAAGCCACAGATCAGCACTGGACTGCTCATGCTCTAAGTGAAAAAGAAGTAAGCTTACATATTGTGTAAGTAACTGTCATTTTGGCCTTTGTTATAGCAGCCCAACCTATATCCTAAATAATACCCAGACCAGGCACCCATATGGCCCTAATGAGGCTCAGTCATAATGGTTTGAGCAATAAGAGAAATACGACTGGTAGAGTCAACTAGTGATCACCAATGTGTGTGTTCTCCTCTTTTTCCTGGCATATAACTAGACTACATTTTCCACCCCACCCCATTCCATCTGGGTGAGGCTGTGGGACTAGTTCTTACCCTTGAAAAATGAAGGGAAGTGAGTATTTTGCCTCCAGGCTGAGGCAATCAAGGGTGAACATTCTTTGTTGCTCACCTGATTCACTTACCTGACAAATGGATACAAAGCATCAGTGAAAGAATCTGACCCCCTAGAAATTGGTGAAGCCAGGAAATAGAAGCAGCCGAGGTCCTCAACGACACATGAAGCACAGCCCTCTGACAACTCCACACTGGACCACTGCACAAGCAAGAAATGCAGTCTTCCTTGTGTTAAGCCACTGACACTGGGGTTTAGTGTATCCTGACTAAGGCATAAACACCACGATTCAGAGCTGCAATCTCATCCCATATTTTTGGAGTACAAGGGGGTAAGAGGAGACTGGGAAATATTTAAGTTACTATTTTAAAGAAGTTATACAAATGTCATCATTTGTCCTAATAAGATCCAGCATACATCCTGCCTGAATGAGGAAGGCCAGAATAGCACAAGAAAACACTTTCTCCTTGCATACTGGCCCTCAGGGCAGTTAGCCCTGGTGGCTCCCAAGAATGCTGTTCTCATGACACACTCCTCTCCTGGCACTCATAGGCCAGTTCACCAGGTCTGAGCAGAGACAGCAGCAATTGAGCTTGAGGCATGCCAGAGGGTCAAGCAACCCCAAAGGGGAACAAATTATGAAAGGTTAAGAAAACAAGGAACCAGTTTGCTTGTGGGTGGTGAGAGTGAGCTCCCCCACCTCTTCTTTCTAATGTCCAGATTTTCTAAAATAAGCACATATTACTTTTATACTAGAAAACTTAAGTTTAAAAATTGGACTTTTAAAACTTCAATTTTTAAGAAAGATAAAAAAATAAGCTGGATAAGCCCCCGGAATAAACACAGGAGATATAGGTCACAGGAGAAAGGATCCAGTCCTCAAGGCACTGTTACAACAAGCAGAAAGGCCAGTCATAGAGATATACAACTGAAAAGATAAAGTGTTTCAGCGGTGACACCCTCCCTCCGTCATTCAACAAATATTTACTGAAGATTAACTTGCGCTGGGCACTGTGCTGGCTGCTAGATTGACAGAGAAGAATAAGGTGGCCACAGTGTAGCGCAGTTGTTCACAATCTTAGCAGCATATTGAAATCACTTGAGATGTGATTAAAACCAAGCAAACAAACAAAAAACACAATAACATGGATGCTTGCGTCCACATCCCAGAGATTCAGATGTAATCATTCAGGATTGGGAACTGGTCTCAGGACTTCTAAAAGCTCCTCCTGATTCTAACGTGCAGCCAAAACTGAAAACCACCAGGAGGACCTGACACATGGGATTAGTGCTGATGGCTGGATAGGAGTAAGCCAGGGGAGAATGGGAGAAGGGGGAGGAGAAGCATGCAGGTGGAGGAAACCAAGCCGAATATAGAGGATCCCACCATAGTTCCATAAAACTAGAATGTCATAGTGGGTGTGAGTGATGCAGGTTATGGTGTTCCTCCTATGTCAAACCAAATATCTATCCTCCAGGTAGAAGACAGTCAGTCAAGGCTATTCACAGGGCAGACATGGTCACATCTGGGTTCATCCCAACTCTCCACACATTCTTTCTAACCCTCTCAGATTGGCTGTAACTTCTAGCTACGGATGGAACTACAGAAAGGCTATGGAAAGGTGTGGGCTTTGCCTCCTCAGAAAATGGTACCACCATCTCAAGAAAGAAAGCATATTTCTTCACACTCCATCATGGCCACTTTCAATACAGCATTCATCCAGAGATACACCCCTTTCTCTACTGCCTTTTTAAAAATCCCCTTTTTGGTGTCTTAATTTTATTACATGATCTTGCTGCAACACTGAGAATCAATCCCCCAAGGAGCCAATATTTATTCATTTACAGACTGATATAAAAATTCAGAGGTAGAATGGACTACCAATCACAAGGCAAAAAAGTAGCGGAACTACCACCAGAACCTCAGATGGAAAACTGTTCCACATGCCGCTCCAGGGACACATCACTAAATAATTCCACTGACCTAATCACCACTCCTGACTACCTCTTTTTGGAGACTATGTAAGTTGTAGAGAAGTTTCCAGAAACAAAAATGGTTTGATAAGTAGGCGGGATAACTGATAAAAGCTATTTCATCCTTCAATCTTGGGAAATAAGTATGTTTTAAATGAATAATAATCATCAAACAATAGGCCGGGCACAGTGGCTCAAGCCTGTAATCCCAGCACTTTGGGAGGCCGAGACGGGTGGATCACAAGGTCAGGAGATCGAGACCATCCTGGCTAACACAGTGAAACCCTGTCTCTACTAAAAAATACAAAAAAAAAAGACTAGCCGGGTGAGTTCGTCGGCGCCTGTAGTCCCAGCTACTCGGGAGGCTGAGGCAGGAGAATGGCGTAAACCCGGGAGGCGGAGCTTGCAGTGAGCCGAGATCCGGCCACTGCACTCCAGCCTGGGTGACAGAGCCTGACTCCGTCTCAAAAAAAAAAAAAAATTAAAAAAATAATAATAATAATAATCAAACAATAAAATAAAAGCACTTCCTGAATTCCAAGCACATTCAATACATGGACTTTCTATACACCATTTACCATATCCACACAAGGTCCCAACTGAGTTGATTAAATAACTGAGGCTTGAAGCAGTTTAATCACCTGCCCAACGTCACAAGAAACTGCAAGAGAATTCAAACTAAAATTTTAGGACCTCTGTGATGATACAATATAATAAAAAATATAAATATATTTGGTTTTCATCTCTGGTTCTCAGCACAGAGCTCCTAAAACCCTTGAAATTTCCTGACTGATAGAGGTGACAGGAGCATCTTCTTTTTATTCATAACAAGTACCTTTTAACCATACCTGAGTTTATGCTAATGAAATAACTGGTGACTGAAAGTCCTTAGACAGCTTCAGAATGGAGGCTGGTTGTGGGAAGAACCAACCATATTATTAAAAGGTTGGAATTCAATGAGAACACTTGGACACAGGGCAGGGAACATCACACAACAGGGCCTGCCGTGGGGTTGGGGAATGGGGGAATGATAGCATTAGGAGAAATACCTAATGTAAATAACAAGTTAACGGGTGCAGCAAACCAACATGGCACATGTATACCTACATAACAAACCTGCACGTTGTGTACATGTACCCTAGAAATTAAAGTACAATAATAATAATAATAATAATAATAAAAGTTTGCTAGCAGGTCAAGGAAAACAAAGATCAAGAGCCAAGGAAAGCATTCCCTGGAATAAAGATAATAAATTTCAACAAATCAACACTAAAAGTAACTTTATAATATTGATTTAAAAAACTGTGTTTCTTCAATTCTAAAGTGTCATCTTTTCACATTTTAATATCATAGATATAATAGCTAGCATTCATCTTGCACTCACTTTGTACCAGGTTCTGTCACAGGCACTTTACATGTGCTGACTCACAGAATATTGTGTATTTCATCTTGCACTTACTTTGTACCAGGTTCTGTTATGTGTGCTTTACATGTGCCTACTCATAGAACATGGGATATTTCATGGAGTGAAAAATTTCATCTTCTGCTCTCTGAAAAGTTGTTAGTAAACCAATGTTACAAACTTAAACTCCATGACCGTTTAGAATCCAGGAACCACTGTAGGTGCAGAAATAAATAGTGCTTACAGATATACATTAAAAAAAAATTACATTGAGGGGGAAAAAAAAAAAGGTTGGAATTTCAAGCCCTACCCACCTACTCTCCCCACTTCCCCACCCCCTTTCCCCGCACCCTGCCACGCACACACCTGACCTCTGGGGAGGGGAAAGGGACTGGGGATTGACTTAATCACCAATGGCCAATGATTCAATCAATCATGCCTAATGGAACATCCATAAAAACCCTAAATGAGGGGGTATGGAGAGTTTCTGAGTTAGTGAACCTATCCGTGTGCCAGGAGGGTGGTGCACCCCAATTCTAAAAGGACAGAAGCTCCTGTGCTTTGGACCCTTCCAGACTTCACCCTTTGCATCTCCTCATCCAGCTGTTCATTTATATCCTTTATAATAACCTGGTAAACATAAGTATAGTGCTTCCTCGAGTTCTCTCAGCTATTAAAGTAAATTATAGAAACCAAAAGAAGGTTGTAGGAAGCCCTGATTTGTAGCCAAGTTAGACATAAGTGTGGGTAATACGTGGGCTCACCACTTACAGTTGATATCTGAAGTGGTAGGTGGTCTCGCAGGACTGAGCCCTTAACCTATAGGGCCTGTGCTAACTCTGGGTAGTGGTAAAATTTAATTAAATTGTAGGACATCTGGTTGGTGGCTGCAAAATACTGAAGAATTACTTGGTGTAGAAAATCCACACATTGGGCTTCAGAAGTATTGTGAGTACAGGCCAGGCACAGTGGCTCACGCCTGTAATCCCAGCACTTTGGGAGGCCGACAGAGCGGGGGGCAGATCACCTGAGGTCAGCAGTTCCAGACCAGCCTGGCTAACATGGCAAAACCCCGCCTCTACTAAATTTCCAAAAATTAGCTGGGCATGGTGGCGGGCACCTGTAATCCCAGCTACTCAGGAGGCTGAGGCAGGAGAATAGGTTGAACCCAGGAGATGGAGGTTGCAGTGAGCTGAGATCATGCCACTGCACTCCCACCTGGGTGACAGAGCGAGACTCTGTCACAAAAACAAAAAAGAAGTGAGTAGAGAAACAATTTTATTTTAACTTTGCTCTGCCTCTTCTTATATTCTGGCCAGGAGTGAACCTGTACTCATCTGTGCTCCAGAAAGAATGGCTGCTTGACAAGCTCATCAACTGCTGTAAGAGGCATTTTTCCTGCTGTGTGTCTAAGAAAAGCACCAAAAAGCCATCATGACTCTTTCCAAGGGAGAAATGACAGCTCTGTCTTTGACCTGAATAGCATGAAAACAAGGCAGTCTGATCCAGACAGCTGCTCTGTCATGGAGAGAATAGCCCTTGGGGACACCATGTACCCAAACAGCATGGCACATGAATATAAACAATGAATACCCAATGGCCATAGGCCTCCTTTGGCTTACAGCCCCTCACAGCACTTTAAGAGGTGAGAATAGAACTGGAAGACACCTCAGGGATCACCAGGCACAACCCCTGCTTTTTGCAGATAAGGAAACTGAGGCTAGTTAACATGTCTATTAAAGAAGCTGGCGCAATGGCCGGGCGTGGTGGCTCAAGCCTGTAATCCCAGCACTTTGGGAGGCCGAGACGGGCGGATCACGAGGTCAGGAGATCGAGACCATCCTGGTTAATATGGTGAAA
>NW_012106953.1:321276-341755 GCF_000951045.1 Mandrillus leucophaeus | reverse complement strand
GACAGAGCGAAACTCCGTCTCAAAAAAAAAAAAAAAAAAAAAAAAGAAGCTGGCGCAGGGTGAAAGCTAGAACCTTGATCTCAAACTCTCAGACTTCTGTTTTATTTTCTGTATCACCCTGCAAGCCCAGAACCCAGAAGGGAACCCCACGGTTCTCATCATGCTGCTAAAGACTGAATATTTATATCCCTCAAAATTCATGTGTTGAAACCTAATCCTCAATGTGATGGTATTTGGAGGTGAGGCCTTTGGGAAGTGATTAGGTCATAAGGGTGGAGCTCTCACCGGAGGGATTAGTGCCCTTAGAAAAGAGACAGCAAGAGCTCCCTGGCCCTCTTCTGCCATGTTGAGGACACAGTGAGAAGATAGCCATCTATGAACCAGGAAGCTGACCCTCACCAGACACTGAACCTGCCAGTTTCTTGGTCATGGAATTCCCAGCCTCCAGAACTTGTGAGAAATAAATTTCTGTTGTTTACAAACTACCCAATCTGTTTTTGATATAACAGCCCAAATAGACTAAGACACACACTCCAATCTCCTGATGAGAAACTGGGTTTTTACCATAGGGGAGCTGAAGAGAAAAAAACATTGCTTTTTATTTTCTACTGCTAATTTGAAAGGATACCCATATTTATCAGTGCCTCGTGGGAGCAGTTCAGTCTGTAAGTCCCAGAGGGAGATACGGAGATGAAAAAGGGTCAAATACCTGGGCCATCCTGCAGCACAAATCATTCCGTGAATGCAAACAATTTAGAAGTAATATAGTTGGATTTCTCAGAGCAAGCAATGCTCATCCTATCACTGTTTATGTTTGTGTACGATTTAAGAGGACCAAATGGCTTCGTCGCACTGTGGAGTGTCAATGCTGGTGTTATTAACATACAATTATACATGCATGGAGCAGATCATCAAGTACCTGCCCTCTTAATAAATCACATCATGCAAAGCTATGGCTTAGATGTCACTTTCGTTTCATAAAATGATTCACCACAGTATGTCTTAAAAGCTAGTTTTGCTCATGCATTTAGTTTACGATTCCATTGATAGAGATGTGATTGCCTCGCAACTTGTCAGAAACACATCCCCTGAATAAAACATGGTACTCCTCCCTGCCACAGAATGCCAACCTTGATCCAGATCTATTTTGGGCGCTTGGCTCCTGAAAATGAATGAAAGTCGTTGTTGAGGTGGAATTTTGCTTCAGGTCCTGTGGGACTTGATGAGGACATTCTTCCCAGCACAAGAGGCTGACCAGGGACAGGGTGCCACAGTTGAGCGTGTTACTGAGGATAAACATATTTAAACCACTGTTTGTGGACAGTTCCCCTCCTCCTTTACTGTCAACATATATCATAAAATAAATCCTTTCATTTCATCTTAGGAAGGCAAGATATTCAGGCTAGTGATGAAAGAACAGTAAGAAGAGACTTGATAGCCCAGACCAGTAGCAGCTAAACTAACCTTGAAAGCAGAAGGAAAAAAAAAAAGAGAGAGAGAGAAGAACCCAACCACTAAGCCACCGAGTAAGAATGGGTGGCGGGAAGAGTTAGAGAGATCTGCCCATTCGCATTTCTTTCTCTTCACTCTCTCTTCAGCCTGTCTCTTGACAAGAGTGTCCCGGTTCACCCATCAAAAATCTCCACTTACCATGACAGGCATGAGGATGGAATGTCCTATCTCGAGACACCTACAGGCTAACTGAGGAATAGAAATCAGGGAAGGAAGCAGGTCTTATAGTTTAATAATTACACCGCCGTTTTCAGCCCCTGACTTCATTAAATTCAGGGTAAGGACGACCCACACGACGTCCTTCTCGTGCCAGGTACTTGGCAAGACAGAACCAGTCGCCGCTGTGTTCTTCCGGCAAGATGAGTGCAGGTTACAGAAGCCCCAGGTCTGGAAGTTTGCTGTGCCAGGCTCCTCGGAACAGCATCACTGACTCAGACGGACACATACACACGCATACAGACACACACACACACGCGCGCACACAGATACACGCACACGCGCGCGCGTGAACACACACACACACTCACGGCTAATTGGACACTTGCCCCGCCACCCTGAAAGCACAGCGCCAAGGAAAGGCCAGTTCCCGCCGCGAAGGCAGCAGGTGTGCCCTGACCCTTTTCCTCCGTCCCCCAACCCCACCCCCATCTCTAGCTGAGTTCATCTGGACGCCCCCCAAACTCGCAGTTCTCGGGCAGAATTGCGACCAAGAAATAAAAGACAAAAGGAGTACACTTACCTAACTCGTCTGGGCTGTACGATGCGGGCGAGGCTTCCACAAACTCACTGTCTGAGGGAGAAGAAAAGCAGAAAACAACTCGAATCGCTACCATCCAGGGCGAACCCACCAAGCATCAGCTTAAGCGCAGGTCCCCGGGAAAAGCGCGGGCTTCTCCTTCCCAGCGCTCAGAATCCGTGAGCCGTAGGCCCCGCGGGATTCGGACCGCTGGATCCCCAGGGAGTGAGAAATCGCCGCAGAAACTTGGGGGGCAACTCGGCCCGGGCACCGCGCGGCTTTCAGGCGCGGTCAGGCGCGCGCCAACTTTCCCCGCGTGCCACCCCGCGGCTCCCCGGGCCGGGTGCTGGGCCGCGGCGGCATCCTCTGCCCTCAGCCCGGGGGGCGCATTGCTCTGTCTGCCGGGCCTGGCGCCGACGCCCCAGCGCGGAAGAGCCGCAAAGTTTTCTCGCGGTCCCGGAGGCTCGAGGGCGCGCGGCGGCGGCGGCGAGCACCCCTCGCCCACCCAGGCGCCCAGCGCATCCCCGCTCGTTGCTAGGCGACCGTGGCCGTCACGCTCCGCAGCGGCGTGCGCGGCCTCCCAACTCCCGGCTGACGGAATCCTCCCTAGTCCCCGCCCAGTTTGCCCATTTTCCAAAAAATCAGAGCATAACCCGTTCTAACCCGATTCTCTGCTCTGTTATGTTATGTCTGCCCTCCTCTGATGCTTGGGAAATCGTTTGTTCTGTGGCTTCTCCTGAGGAGATGGAGGATTTTCAGAGCTTGCAGAAAGGTAGGAGGAGCCCCAAATGCCCTCCAATCCCCTCCTGTTGGAACCAGAATTCCAACTCCAGTCCAACATTATTTCCTACTCTTCAAGAGATCACCTGGCTCAAGTGGGCAAAGTAATGTGAACTCCATTGCAGAGGTAGGGAAATCGAGTCTGAGAAGTTGTTAATTTATGCGTGACATCATTATGATAGGGGTATGTAAGGGAGAAGGCAGGGAGGAGAGAAGAGCAGTGCTGCTTCTACTCTGTAAAAGATTAACTGCTTTCAGATACAGAACGTAAAAGCAGTAGTTATGCTCTGAGAGCTGTAAATTCTGAAGTAATTAATGTAACACTGTGAGAACCTCCCTCTCTGAGTCAGTGGCCTGATAACTTGGACAGATGTGTTATGTATCTCCCCCCAGTCCCCAGGCCTGACTGTGACTGCTCTGCATTAAGGGGGCAAAGGTGCTGGACTTGGAATGTGCTCCAGAGAGAGCCCTGCAGCTGATGACCCATAACGGGGTCAGTGGGAAGGAAGAAGCAAGTATGGAAATGTCCTTTCTCCATCCTTGGAGGACTATTGGAGGGTCAACAGTCTGAGCAGCCTCCTGGGGGCCTTCTATGGACTCAAAGTGATCAGAGCACCAGCTGCAGCAGCCTAAGGGCCCCGATCTGAGCCAGTGTGCTCTCATCCTGTAAACACTCAGCCATCTCAGGCTTTTCCACTGTCAGTTTTTGGTTTACAAATCACCATGAAGGACAGAAAGCCCCTTCAGCCAGCATTGCTCACCGAGCCTAGGGAAGCAGGGGCGGGGCTGTCCTTCCCCAGCAAGGCAGCATGCTTGAGCTGCTGAGCCTCTCTCTCCAACCTCTTCTTTTTCCTGCTTCTTGTAATCTGAGCTCCCAAATCCAGGAATTAAATATGTTTGGGTGAAGGTTTGCACTCATCACTCCATCCCCTCCCACCTCCTAGAATCCTCCCATTTGTCCTCTGGAACTCATGGTTCATTACTAGCAAAATCTATATGTCCTCAGCCTCCTCTCTGAATGTTTCTTTCGGTGACTTGCTCTGACCCATACCTGGCTTTCCTTGAAAATAACAGGCTGCATTACTTGCCTCTTCTACTTATTTCAGCCATCTATGGATCCTCTGGTTGTTCCACCTCATTTCTTGAAGATAATGGCATCTGATTCACTATCACTTTTCCCAGTATCATTCCTGTGATTATTCTTATTTTTCTCCTTCTACATAGTCACACTCTAATCTCTCAACTCTTCTGCATCCTATCCCTTTCTTGACCTGCTGCAACCACACCAGCCCCCTGCTGTCATGGCGACACCATGCATAATATCAATGTGAAGCAATCCACTCTCCTACCTTTCCAGCTCATCCCCTCTGTTATTTTAATCCAATGTGTCCTTGACCCCACCAGCATCTATAATTTACTTATCCATGACCTTTTCTCTGCCCCTCACTCTCCTCATGACCCTCCTTCCTTCCTTATGGACTGTAGTTTCCAGTTTCATTATTATTTCTGTCTTACTTACACCTTCAAATTCATGTTCTGCTCTCTTTCCGTGCTATTTACCTGGTAAAATCACAACCCTAGTAAAATATAACTCCACCTTCTTCCCATCTACACCCAGCTAAACATGACTGAAGAAGCACAAAATTGGCTGGGTGTGGTGGCTCACGTCTGTATTCCCAGCACTTTGGGAGGCCAAGGTGGTCAGATCACCTGAGGTCAGGAGTTTGAGACCAGTCTGGCCAACATGGCGAAAACCCATCTCTACTAAAAATACAAAAATTAGCCAAGCGTGGTGGCGCATGCCTGTAATCCCAGCTACTCAGGAGGCTGAGGCAGGAGAATCGCTTGAACCCAGGAGGCAGAGGTTGCAGTGAGCTGAGATCACGCCATTGCAGTCCAGCCTGGGTGACAGAGCAAGACTCCGTCTCAAAAAAAAAACCCACAAAATTATGCTGTCTGGTCTTATTTTCAATTCATGACCACTAAAATCAAACGGAGCTAGCGCAGCCCAGCAACCACTCTGCATTTGCCTGTTTATTTACCCTCCTGCTCTCCTGTTGCTATGGATGAATCATCTAAGGCCATTATGGCCTCCAGTATGAATCAGATCCCATTCATGTGGCTTTTCCCTCTTCCCACCTGGATTAGTATTTTCTTCTGTCCTTGATCACTCCCATCAGTATACAGAGATACTACTATGATCTTGTCTTTTTAAAAATCCTTTCTTGACTCTACATATCTCCAGCCATTACTCCAATTCTCAGCTCCCCTTTACAACAGAATTCATTAAAATAATTATCTACAGTGATAGCACCCATTCTTCATTTTGCTCTTACAAGCAGCTTAAACAGGTTTCTACCTCACTCTGCCAGAGTAGCTCTTGTCAAGGTCAAGAATGGCTTTGCCTTTGCCCATTCCAGGGATCAGTCCTAGGTCCTAACAGCAGGTTTTGACCTGCTGATCTTATGAGTGGATGGGCTCAGATGGGCTGTCTGCAGAATCAGTCTCCTCTGGTTTCCCATAGAATCAAGAAGTAAATAACATTTGTGTCTCAAGAGAGGTGGCCTATAGAAGGCCTTGGGATCAGCCAGACCTGGGTTCTGATACCAGTTCCAATACTCACTAGTAACTTCATTTCTTTCAGTCTTAGCTTTGTATAAACATGGAGATAATAATCATAGCTAGCATACCAATGTGGTGAGAGTGCAATAAACTAATGCACTTGGAGCCCCTAGGAGACAGAGTGTCACACTGTAAAAGTCAAATAAATGTTAGTTGATATTGGATGCCATGCTCTTTTACAGCTGACACAAATGGACTCTTTTTATCCCTTAACAATTTAGAGTTACTGAAAGAAGATACTAACCGCAGAGTATGTTTACATTAGGGGAATAGTTCATTGTCTCCAACTTTTAGTTTGTGTTCCAAGAATTGGCTTGAAAGTTGGTTACTTGGAGCTGGCAACAGGTATACCCCTATGAAGATGTTGCCAGTGCTCCACAGGGTGGTTAGGTTCAGGAGCCTGCCAAACTGTTCTCACAATGGACTTGCCTTCAATTTGTTCACATTAATGGATGACTTGTAAACTAGGAACCATCCTTACAGCACCTTGGTTATTTGAATTTCCTAATCAACTGAGGGTTAATGAGAAGACATTTCTCTTGTTTCAGTATTTGCTGTTGAAAATTCTCTAAAGTAAATGATTCCAATTTTGTATCTTAGGAAGTAGAACAGAGCCAACAATAATGTTTCATATTAATAAAACAAACTTTTATTGGGAATTTACCCTGCTTCCAGCGCTGTGCTAGGCACTGCAGACACAAAGGTGATCAGTGCCCTTCTAATAAGGGATTCCATGACAGACCTTATTGAATCTCAGGGCAATATCCAAAGTGCCTACCCACACTTGACTTTTATAGGTCTCTTATAAAGAACTGGTTCTGCCGGCGTGTCACTGAGTTATAATGAACAGTGCACTAGTTTACAGATTTGTATCTCAGCTCTGTGAATTATTGGGTGGGGGGCATTTTCATTTCCTAACAATAATACACACCTCACTGGATTGTTAGGAGCAGCAAAATAGGTAAGGTATGAGACAGACAAGGCACAGTGTCTAGCACACAGTGGGTACATAATAAATATTCATTTTCTGACTGGGTAAGGTGGCTCATGCCTGTAATCACAACACTTTGGGAGGCAGAGGCAGGCGGATCACCTGAGGTCAGGAGTTCAAGAGCAGCGTGGCCAACATGGTCAAACTCCATCTCTACTAAAAATGCAAAAATTAGCTGGGTGTGGTGCAGGCTCCTGTAATCCCAGCTACTCAGGAGGCTGAAGCAGGAGAATGGCTTGAACCCGGGATGCAGAGGTTGCAGTGAGCCAAGATCGTGCCACTGCACTCTAGTCTGGGTGACAGAGCTAGATTTCGTCTCAAAATACATACATAAATAAATATATATTCATTTTCTTCCCGCATAGAGGGCTAGAGCATGCCTGACTGCTCTCCTTTTCGTCCCAGGTGACAGGTGGGCCTTCTGCTGCCATGGCCCCAGCAGACAGCAAGAGGGAGTCCCTGCCTCTGTTTCTAGGGAAGCATATTTATTAGAGGTGGGATGTGTGGGGAGGAAATGACAAGGTGGAAATATTTCTGGGGCTCAAGAGGAAGTTTACCATAGAAACAGATTATACAGGGGCCTGGTATCTATTGGTCACTGTTACTATTGCCATGATATATCATGAATTGAATGGGCTTTTGGGAACTGGCCTGGGAACCCAACTCCTAACTCTAATGTTCTTTCTTTCCTTATATTATTGTAAATGTTTTAACTTTATTTTTACAATATAAACAAAATGTGTCTACTTTAAAGGAAAGAACATTTGGTATAGATGAGTATAAACTGAAAAACAAAAGTCTGCTTTCCTGTCCTCTCGTAATCTCCATCTGCAAACTAAAAACCATCCACAACTTCTTATGTGTCCTAGTAGGAGTTTTAAAAGGCATATTCAAATGCGTATACGAATTGTTTAAACAAGTTGGATATTATTATTATGGATTCCAAATTAAAGGCAAAAATTTCTAAATGAAATTTTTCTCCACTCCCAAACATAAGCTGGGGTATGACTCTTTTCTGTTTAGGAAGGCAAGAAAGTATTAAAAAGTCATAGAAGAAAAGTCTTATCAACCATTAGAAAACAGTAAAATCTTAAACAAAATTCAAGTGTTTAAAGGGTAACATAATACTTCAGTTATCTGGAAAACTCAATCATCTCCCTCGTTCCTCAGTAAATGAGGTATGGTTATATAGTAACATTGGACATAACGCCAGGATCAAAGGTAATCTTAACTGCATTTCTAGAGCTAAGAGCACACTCTACATACTTTTTTGGGGTATAATGCCCATCACAGATATTCTGCTTAGTGTGCAGGGACTCCAGCTGTGAGCCAGGAACCTGCCCTGTAGCAGTCTGGGAATGCTATCAAGCCCCTGCACAGCCTCTACTGCAGAGGTGGCAGGGTCTGCTTTGACTGTAGGATCTACTTGGAGGAGCGGCCAACAGGAGGGCCTTTACGGGCTGTTCTCACTCTAGGGGCCCCCAGGGGTTACACAGCTACTTGATCGTGTCCAGAAGAGAAAGAGACGGAGTCTCATGCAGATATGCTTCTTCCTTCAAGAGATGGCTGAGGGGCTAAATGCCACATGGGGAGAAACTTTATCCAGCCAAAGTGTGCTATTAATTCTCTTTGCAAGAAAGAGTTGCACAAATGCCATAATAACAAGTTAAGACAGTAGCTAGGCCCCACTAGGATGTGTGTATGGCCTTCCCATCCCCAGCCCCCAAGGAAATCACCAATTTCAAGCATGAAAGACAGAAAGAAGTGAGCTGAGCTGAGTCATCTCTCTGCCTTCCTTTCCTTCCTGGTATTGCCCTTTGATCATCTTCTCTGCAGGTAGCCTCTATCTCCTGGAGGCCCTCTGCTAGTTAACAGCAGAGCACAGCGGGGAAGCAATGCCTGCTCCTCCTCCCCTCCTCTCCCAGGGGAGTGTGGGCAGGACTGATTTAGAGGGAAGAGGGGCTAAGGCTGCCTGAGCTCAGCATGACTCTCTTCTGTTATCCTTGTCTCTTATCTGCACCTCCTAGGACAAGCCAACAGGTGAAACTAAGGACAAACACATGCCCATCAGTAAGGTTTCATCAAAATGAAATTTGCAATTGATTGGTTGAAGCGTTAGCTTCCAGGCTGAATTGGCCCAATGGGCATTTGTTGTTCTCTAGGATTTAATAGTTTTTCCGTTTAGCACAACTCCACTTCTTTATAAGACTTGATGAAAAGGAAAAAGAAAACACAGTTGTTTTATTTCCCTTAAATGAAAATCAGGCTTCAGGTAACTGCTTTGTTTCGTAATTTCCAGAAGAAAGGAGTGGGCTCCATAGGAAGAATAATTAACCATATCTCACCTAAAAAATTCATTATCTTAAGCGGAAACAATACAGATGTTGTGTGGATCTGCCTCAAGGCCTACAACCAAGAGATAAAATGAAATTAACTCTGACAGGAAGCCAAGGATTCATTTTGGTAAAAATGCTAAATATGTCCTCTAAAAATTCCAAGTATCAATGCAGGAGATGATACCAACAAAAGGAAGGTGTTTTGGGAAATATATAAATAAATTAAATTTGTCCCGCTCCTGCACTGCCTTCCCCACCAGATTCCTGTTACCAAGTATAGTCCAGAGATGCAGATTTAAAAGCATCTTCACTCAATATCATATCAAAGGAAATAAAACCTGGCTGAGCCAAGAAGCTGCTAGAAGGTGTACTTGGACATGATTCAGAATAAAGAACGATTCCAAAAATACATACAAGAAAAGGTCCCTGCAGAGGAAAATCATACACTTCCGACTTACACTCAGATCTATTGAGTGAAATCAGACAAAATACCCAGTGTTAAGATTAAGGACAAAAACACTTGCTGCAATTGAAATCTATGACTAAACTATTAAAAAACAACATCTGTAGGATAAATGTGAGTTTCTGCTGAAATGCAGAGACCATGATCTTATATTTCCACCCCAGCATCTAAGGCAGAGGCCTGAGGGGGAATTGCTTCTTTCAGAGCTGCAAATAGAGTCTTCTTGGACCACACAGAGGCTTCTCTTCTTTCACAGAAAAGTGGTTTTCCCAAGATGCTATTGCCTTAGCAGTCAGCATAGTGTGGGTGGTAGAAGGAGAAGCAGGAGACCTGGCTGTAGCCCTATTTTTGCCACTAGTCTTTAATAAGTGTCCTAGTCTGCTTAGACTGTGCTCTCCTCTGTAAAACAAGAGTTAAAACAGATGATGGACTTTAAGAAACTAATTGAAACAAGTGCCAGTAGGAGATCACGGATAATGGATTCCATTATATGCATCTGTTTACTATAGAGTATGCAAGAAAAACAGACAAAAAGGATCAAACTTCTCAGAAAGGTGGAGATGCAGAGTAATGTTGCCCTTAGAAACTGACAGACAGGAGTGAAATGGATAGAATGCTGCTCTGGAGTACAAAGACCTAAGTGAATGTGAGCTCTGCTGCCATTTGCTGCCTGAGCTGAGCTTAGTTTGCCTTTGCAAGACTCAGTTTTCTCATCTGCAAAATGAAGATAAGACCAGCTACTTCACAAGATTTCAATAAGGGTTTAAATACAATGAAATCATGTACATGGCAATACTTGGCACACAGACTGCTGTCAGGAAAAGTTGCCTCCTTCCTCCTTGACCAGTATTAAAACTCTCCCTGACCCTGAGTGGCTTCAGAAAGGAAATCTGCTCCTTCCTGTTTATATAACCATAATGGGAACAGTACCACTGAATTTCTATGACGCACCTGGCCCAAGCTGCCAGGCCGTGTTTCCCAGACTTCCTGCCTCTCCCCTAAAGAGGAGCTTAAGCAGGTTGAGTTCCCTGGGAAGCGTGGATGACAGCAGGATTCCCAAACAGCTGAGTGAGCACATCTATAAGAGGAAGAAGAAATATTTTATGGATTTGCTGAGAAGGAACTCCCCTTCCGTACCAAATCCCCACATACATGATGTGGCTGGCGACTGAACAGCCCAATCAACTTGTAATGCAACAGTCAGAAACGCGATGGTGGCCAAACACTGTCTCCCTTTTGTTTCGTGTGTCAGGGGCTGCATGTGATTTCTTTTAGAAAATGTGCTCCAGACCTTTAAAATGAGTTTGAAAACCCACTGGCCCAGATCATTAGGAATATTTTTAGGAATGTCAGAAGTGGGAGTGGAAGAGAGACTTTCCTTCAGAAACTCCTTATCACCCCCAAACATCCGGGGTTCTCCACAGCCAGCTTCCTGGAAGCTCTCCTACCCAATTGCAGCCTGAGATGTTCCGAGGATAATACCAGGGCAGATGTTGTGTGGCTCTGCCTAAAGGCCTATGACTCAACAGGATGACAGAGCCTCCCTGGCAGATAATGCAATTCTCTGAGGACTGCAGGAAGCCAACAACAAAACCCTGAGGTTTGGACACTCCAGGGCTTTCCCTGGTTCCTCACTAGAAATGCAAGCCCCACCAGCCCATATTGGGCCTTATAGATGGAATAGCTGGCACTAGCCAGTGGTGGGGAGAGGTGAGGTGGGGAAATGGAATGTTGAGGAAAGGTGCTTTGAAGTAGGTGGGTCAAGGCCTCGGCAATGCATGAGCTGAGATGGCTGTAGGTGAGAGCCCTGCTGTGGGCTTGGATGAGAATGCACATGTTACAACAGCACTGTTTATTTTCTAGCCCTGCTCAGGGTGGCTAGGATTGGACTGATCTCGGTTCAAATTCCAACTCTGCCATTTGTGAGCAGAATGATGTTTACAAGTTTCTCAGCCTCTTCAGGCTCAATTTTTTCATTCATGAAATCAAAATAAAGCTGTTGTGAGAATTAATTGAGATAGTCTATATCTATACAAAAAAGGCTTAGTTAACATCTGGCAATATTATATGCCTAATAAATGGTTAAAATATTTTTCTATAATTCATCCATTTCTGACTTAGCTCTGGCACAGTACACTTCATCTCTGAGTGTCAGTTTCCTCATCCCACTTCAAGACCTCACTCGGTTCCCATTTTGGCACCTGACTCTGCCCTCTGAGGACCTGCACCTTTCTTGGATCTCATCCCAGGCCTCTGAGAACCACACTAATATCAGCTGCCCACAATGATTTCCAAATTCAGCCACATTGATTCCTTTTGTCTGTGCTTCACCCACTTACTGCAACACTGCCCTACTTTGTCTTGGATGTCTTCATCTTTGCAGGATATAGACTGATTATCTGAACTGGAACCAGCTATTATGGTATCTGTTGCCTACCAGAACTAAGCTTTTCCTTCAGCCCCAGAAGCGCAACACTTACCCAAGAGCAGTGCCTCCCCTTTAGGCAAACCTAGATACAGGTCTGGTTTCCCTTCCTATTTTCCAGCCTTGCCCCAAAGATTGCAGATAGATGACATGGTAAACACATAGAGGGATAAGGCAGAGCTTGGAGATGCTCACAGTGTGCAGTTTTTAGCCACCCCTTTGTTACAATGATCGCTAAGGCTTCATTCAGTTCTAAACTTCTCTGATAGATGATTCTATCGGCTAGGTTAAAAAGCACCAAGCACCAGTGGGAAAACCACACTTTCTTTCTCTCCTCTACCTTTAGGCTTTGGTAACAAGCCTAGGGCCATTGAATCAAATGCTATAGGTGTGCTGAAAGCAAGGTGAAGTGATGTGGTGGTGCCAGAAGCAGTTGTATAATCAGATAGGTTCCCACAGCCAGAAAAGGCTTTCAGTGAAGGCAGAGATATTCAGAGGATGTGGCCCCAACTGTCTTTCATTCATTCATCCATCCAGCTACCCAGCCAGCCAGCCATCAAATATACACCATGAATTTGCCATGCTACAGTAAAAGGGGTACAAAGATGAATAAAACAAGGCATCTGTCTCAAGAAGCACACAGGCTGTTCAGGATGCAGACAAGCACAATACAGTGTGATGATACGTGCTGTGACGTGGGAATCTGCAGGGGCTATGGCAGCACTGAGGAGGGAGGAGAGATTCTCCTTCACACCAGGATGGGGGTTGGTAAGAGGTGGTGGCAGGAAGAGATCCCAGAACAGACGACTTAAGCAGAAGCTTCAAAGATGAGTAGGAACTGGCCAAGTGGAAGAGAGATGATAATAGCAGTCTTTGCAAAGGTTCACAGGTGTGCGAGGGAAGGATGTATTCAGGGATCCAGGAAGAGGCTGACACAGTGAGAAGGGAGGGGGTTGCTATTAGTGATAGGCAGTAGGGGATGAATCTAGAGAGGCATTCAGAGGTCAGATCTGGAAGGGCTACGTGTTGAACTAGGGTGGTTCATTTTTTTTCCATAGAGTGTGAAGAGATGCTGGCTTAAGAACTTCTAAAAAGTGGCTAGAGCAACAGTATGACAGGAACAAATGACAGTTGGTTTTTGGGTGGAATGCATCCAAATTTCCTCTCTCAAAGCTTCCCATCTTCCCTTTGGAGACTATCTCATTGTGTGCAGCAGTCTTGGTTGGAAGACATACCCTGATGTAGTGCAGAAGGTCTGCAAATGTTTGTTGCCATATAAGTTACCCTGTTTTAGAGGTGGGCACATCAGAAAGTATAGTCTGCTGTTCTCTATGTCTGTCTTGCTCTCACTCTTGTATTACCAGTGCTTGGCACAAAATAGATACTCAATAATATTTGTTGAATAAATGAATAAACAACAAACAAATGGGAGACATATCCTTGTGAAAACATCTGTGAGTGCATTAACCTCAGCAACCTTTCATCGCCCATCTATAGAATGGCTCCTACCATCAAAGTAGGTCTCTATGAGATTCGAGGGATGAAGAAGGGAGTAGACTCTTAGACCTGACAGAGGACCACAGCTCTGTGTCAGGGTATGGTTCTTACATTTGTATTCTCTGCTCCAGGAAAGTAACAATATCTCTATCATTTAATGCTGAGTCACATTAATTGGATCATCATAAAGAAGGGAAGGAGCTGACCTACTCCGTCTAGACTGGTTGCTTTATCCTCAATTTGAATGTTTGCTGGCTGCTGAGACGAGAGATGAGCAAAACAGGAACAGAGTGCCTGACACGTGTTAGGTGCTCAAAGATGTCTGACCAGTTTCCCACCTAGCCAGGGCAAGAGCTCATTAAATGATGGCTGATGGTCCTCATAACACTGCAAAGTGGGCGTTTTTACTCTAGCATTCCATGTTAGAGCCCAGGGAATGACAGATTTTCTCAAGGCCATAAAACTTATAAATAGTGAATTCGGGATCTGAACCCAGGTCTGTCTGACTTCAAAGTCCATTCCCTCTCCTCTCCACTCAGCTGCTCTTGAAAAGACAAACAGCACGGGCACACACTGAGTACAATGGATTGACATAATGAGGTGCAGATGCTGAAGAGTACCATGCTATCAGGGACATCAAAAATGGTCATACCCCCTCTGGTGTTGGCAAAATGATGAATTCCAGCATGGGATAACCAGGCTCCTTCCTCCAAAGTCCATTTTTCACTGAGGTCCATGCTTCCAGCAAGTCCCTTGCATGTGTAGCTTTCAAATCAAATGGAAGCAATCTCCTGAAATAAATAATAAATATAAGAAAGGGATGTGAATTACCATTTTTGTTCTCTTGGGGAAGGGAAGCTTTCTTGAAGGAAAGCAGTCAGTTTCTAGCTCATTTCATTTCTTTGGCACACAAAGCTTGTTGTCTAGATTTGGACATGGCCTGAGTGTGAAGTTGCTCAAGCCCACAAACCAGGTTTTCCTCACCATTCAGTTAATAAATGTTTGTGGAATGACTATTATATGCCAGACTTTGAGCAAGAAATTTACTATTTAGTTCTGCATACTTTATAGACTCCTAGAATTCCAGGGCAGGATATAGGGGGATCTCAATTTTATTTCAAAGGTATATACTCTTCTATTTGCCTAAAAAACAGACTGAAAAAAATTGAAATAATAAGAAGCAGTTTTCATTGTATTAGAATTATGACTACTTTTTATCTTCTTTGTAATTTTCCACATTTTCAACAATGAACATGTATCGCTTTTGTAATCTCAAAAAGGTATGCAATAAATATTATTTTAAAAGAACACTTCAGAGCCAAGAGGGACCGTGGAGACCAATTTTCCTTTTCCTCTTGAAAACTATGATAGAAAAGCACAGTCACGGGGGCTCTTGGCTTTCGTAAAAAGATCATTCCCACTCCATCGGCCACCTCTGAGAAGGCCAGCCTGACGAATCTCTCTATATGCAAACTGTACCTGGTCTGATTACAACTCAGGGCCAAACTCTTGCCCATATGACAAAGAGATCTTGATAATGCTCTGCATGTGGCAGGTTCTCAAATGAAAGTGGTTGAATAATTGAATATGACTGATTCACCACATCTGTGAATGCAGCAAGTGGGACATCCACATAGCAGAAGTCCTGTCAGCCTAACTAGGATAGGCACCAATCATCATTTGCTGTAGTCAGCCCAGCTGGCTTGATTTGGTCTCTAGAATGCTGTTCAGTGTTGCCCTGCAGGTTCCTGCGCTGCCTGCCAGACTGCAGACATGGTAGATTGACTTGTTGTTTTTTGGCTATCTGCCTAGAGAAATATGATACTGATGGGAGATGCACCAAACAAATAACAATATCTAATAAAATACTAGGAAGTACCAAAGAATGTAGTGTACTTTTTTGGGTACTACTTCGCTAGCGATTTTTGTTGAATCCAAGTACCCCAAAATTTTAGAAGGGAATTCTAGACCAGAGTGAATATGGCACAGTGCAATGGTGAGAATGTTGGACTTATCAATAAATCCAGATTTTAGCCCTGACTCTGCACTAACTGGATGACTCTGGGCAAACCAGTTACTTTCTCTGGGCTGTTTTTCTCCTGCAAAGACCTGTTCAGGCTTTCCAGACTTGCAACCTATAATAGTATGCTTTTGTATACAAAGGCTACCTATCCACCCATGTCAGTGGATTGAGGAAGCTGCATTATTTATCCATTAGCCAACTGAGACATCAACACACAAGAGGTGGCTGATTGAGGCTAGAAATAGTCTGCCATTGAACAAGACACGTTCTCTGTGCAAAACTAAAAACATGTCTGGAGTAGAAATCCAATCTTGGGCCATAATCACACTGGTATCATCATTTAATCAACTGAACTAAATATCCAACATTTTATATCTTTGCTGATTATGAAATAATATTAACAATAATACTACATCCTTAAAAAGCAACACTTATTTACAACAGGTAATTCAAAATCACTTCATTAATCTTTGCAGTATCTTTGGGAAGTGAAATAGAGATTCCAAGAGCTTTGTTTGACAAAAATAGGCTTTAGTGATTAACCGAAGAGTGGTTTTCAAAGTAGATTCCCCATCTCTCTTGGCCCAGTGGCCTAGGTACCCTCTGGATTCCAGGAAACAGATTTGCAAGATGATATGGATGTGTGAGGTTAGGCTCTCACATCCATGATTTTATTTTATTAATCTGAACTACATAGGCTCATGGCGAGTGTTTTATTAACTTCAACCTGCAACCCCTGCTGGTTTCTCTGATGCTTGAATTTCACACTTCAGCTTGGGAAAACCAAACACTAAATGTAAAATGAAATGGCATCAAACACAAGTATTTTGAGGAAGGCTTTGCTTCATCACACCTGTTACTGAAATTCCGTCACCTCCCTTGAGCCACAGGAGGCCCCAGAGTTACTCAGGAGACTCTGGAGCCTAGAAAAGAGTTTTCAGGCCTCAGGCCATATAAAATAACTCACTGAAGAATTTCTACTGCGTATTTAACCTCCATCCAATTCAAAACCCTGCCATACACAAAGTCCATGAAGAAGAAACTAAAATGTAATACATCCTTGAGAATTTAATGAAAAAGCATAATGCAACCATGGAAACAGGAAGTGAAGAAATACTTTCCGCTGAAGCAGCCAATGACAGCACAAATACTAATATGCCTGATAAGTTGGGGTGGGTAAGTGGGAAAGACTATCAAAAACTTACAGCTGTAATTCCATCTTTAAGAATCACTTTTTTAGAACTAAACTACCTGCATAGATGGACATTGGGGTCTACGGAATACTGGAATACTATGAATGCATAATTGGCACTTCATAAATATTGGTTGATTGAATGGATGAATAAATGCTCAGTGTAAGTGAGAACTCTACCCAGATGTTAGATCTCATAAAGCTCTCAAAGGAGATTTGTCTACACTGATAGAGTGGTGTAAGACAGACCAGCAGAATGGACCTTTGGATTTAAGAAGGTTTAACTCTCCTGTTAAAACCCATAGACCAGAACTCTCCTGAAACTGACACAGCCTCCTCTTTTATGGGTCTGCCTCTAGAGTCATCTACCCAGCTGCCCAAGCCAGAAACTTGGCCATCCTTGACTTGTTACATCTCATATCCAACTGATCACCATGCTTTGTCCTTTCTTTCAAACGTCTCACTAATCCATCTCCTTCTGTTTTCATTGCCTCAGCCTTTGTTGAACTGCCATCATCTCTCACTGAGCACTGTAACAACTTCAGTGAGTCCCTGGTCTTCATTTTCTCCAACCCATTCTCCACAATTTAGTTGTAGTAGTATTTTTAAAGCACACATCTGATCATGTCACTTCTGGATTAAAATACTCGAGTAATTCTTTGTTCCCAGGAGAAAGTCTGAACTATTTAACATGTTATATAATGCCCAACTATTACAAGGCATTTGCAGTCCCTGAATAAGCTCCCTTCTTCAGTCTTTTGTATATTCAGCCATTCCTAGAGCTCTAGCAAGACTGTTCTTTCTGCCCACCCTCTTCACCTTGCTAACTCCAACTTATCTTTTACATCTCATCTTAGACTTGTTTATGTGTTCCTCAGAGGCTCCCACAGGCTCTCTGTGCTTACCTCATTATAGCATTTTTCACACTGCATTGCAATTTTCTGTTGATATATATATATATATATATATAGAGTTTAGTTCATAGTTATGCACTTGAGAGCAAAGATCCTACCTTATTTTTATTTGACCCTAACATTTGCACAGTGTCCTCATAAGGTAGGCACTTAATATAAATTTGCTGAATGAATGAATATGTGAATGAAGAGTGCTGTTTGTCACAAGTGTATATCAGCTTAACATGTCTTCGTGAAAAGTATTCTGTTTGCAACCTCACCCCAATGGGTGAGGTTCTCTGGAAGGTTCCAGCTTCTCTGGAAATTTCTCCATCTCAAAACCACACCCTATCTGCCTCTGCTTCCTGGCCCCATTCAGGCCTCCTCATCTGGTCTAACTTGCCTAGATTCCCCCACCTCTTCTCACACTTTAGCTTACATAACTGCCCGTCCACCCAGCATGCCACTGGAGTCCCTGCCATTCACACTCCTGCCTCCTTCCCCAAGCTTGGGATGAATCCATATTCTTGGTTATCCATAGGAGACACCTGCCATCTAATGCAGCCAAGTCACACTGGGACTTCTAACCACCAGTTCTAGGGTCATTTCTGGCACTGGAGACTTGATCTAGAAATACAAATTCAGAAAAACCCTAGTCGTACATTGACTATGCCTTAACTGCCTCTATATGGCCCTATCTGTAGAGAAGGAATTAATTAACTAGAAGTGCCATGTCTGGGGAATCAGGTAGCATATTCCATCATTCAGATATTTAAGCAACCCCTGCTTCTAATGCATATGAACACTATCACAGCAAACAAGTGTACTTGCTGGTAACTTACACTACAAATCAGGATATATATAAATGTATATATACTGACATACAAAAATGAATTCATTCATTCATTTGATAAATACTAACTTGGTGTCTCCTAGGTACTAGTCACTGCACTAAACACATGGAATAGAAAAACAACAAATACTGTATCTTTCTTCAAGTAGTTTTCAAACTTGAGGAGGAGACACATATATGAACATATCGTTACAGAACAACATACTAAGTACAAGCATAGACGCATGCACAGGGTAAACCAGGGATCTGCAAATAATGAAATCTGGAAGTTGGAATGGATCTTAGGGCCTTTAGTTCAACTCTTACCTTATGCATGACTTTCCAGTATATGCTTATTCAGCCAATACTTAAATACTACCAGTGATAAGGAGCTCACTCCCTCCCCAGGTAGCCCATTACATTTTTGAATGCCTCTGTGAAACAATTCATTTTTAGAGTCTCAACAAAATAATAATATTCACCAGCAATCCTCAGTGCTGCTGAGCTGTTCCCGGAACTCCTGCCCTTTGTTCTGTCCTTCAAAGGCTGCTTGAAGGAAAGATGCTCTCCAGCCTTGCAGATCTACACCTCCTTCTTCAGTGAGTCAGGAATCAGAAGAAATACTCCATCTTGGTTACAAGTAGAGGGTGTAAATCTTTCTGGTCACACCCAGAAGACAAACCAAACAACCCACTGAAGCACAAGAGGGAAGAGGTCATACAATGGGATCTTCCTTCTCTACCAGAAATACTTAAGATCTCCATTATCTAGGATCCAGGTCTAATTGGTGTCAGCTACCCAAAAATCCCAATCACCAGTGGCCTGTGGACCACAGTAGAATGGAGGGAAGTCTTCTCTTGGGCTGCTTCAAGGGTTTGGTTCTGACAAGTTTCCATTTCTAAGCTTGAAAAGTTATTTTCCTTCTAGCTCCAAATAGTTCCAAACATATCAGAATCTACATCTTCACTCTTAATATTCAAGTGATAAAATTCAGTGACACCTACAATAATCTTACACTTGTTTGGAAGAGAAAAACATTCTAGGTATTCACTGTGAGGAAAAAAAATACCTTTTTACATGAATAAAAGTACATGAAATGCTAGAGGGATAGACTCCTCCTCTGTCTAAAATGGCTGATGTTTAGAGAGTGGAGATACTTATTCTAGGCTTCTTGTTTGTTTCCAAGAATTCTTACTGGCTTTGTAGAATTGGAGAGTTTGAGTTACTTGGAAAGCATTATTTCAGATTGGTTTATCCAACTGAGCAGAGTATTTGTGAAGCTGCTGGGGAATTTATTGATGTTAATATTTTAAATATTCCAATAAATAATTTATGTTACTTCTCTCTAAGGAGATGTGGCAACAAGCATATTTTTAGGAAACTAATGAAGTTTCAAAATTATGAGGCCCTTTGCAGAACTCTCAACGACTCAGGCTTTTCATCTCTGAAGCAGATCCATTGAGACTACACTCAGAAATCTCCTCTACCATGAAACCCTACCAGGCAGACTTATTTCTTTCTTCCTTTGTGCTTCTCACAGCTTTTTATATTCCATTAGGACAATGATTTTTCCATTGCAGGATAATACTCTCCCATTAGAAGGTTTCTCCTCGGGACAAAGTCACATCTTGTTCACCCTTCCGTTCCCACTGTTAGCACAGTGCATGGCCATACTCAGGCTCAGGTAATTCTTGTTGGATAAAGTAGACTGACATACCGACAGCTGAGAAACTCAAGTGAGTCTATGCCTGCAAACTCCTCACATAAAGCAGGGTTAAATCGGCAATCATAATGAAAGATTTGTCACTGACTTCTGCCAGTAGGCAGCACAACGCCCAAGGACACTGATGAGCAAAGAAAAAGGAAAATAAATATTTCAAAAGAACTGGGTTCTCGTCTGGTTTGTGGCTTTTTAACATAATGACTTGGGACAAATCACCTTATCTCCCCAGAGCTTAGTTTTTCTTGGGTATGAAATCAAACTCATAAAGTTTATTCTTCCATCTTGGAGTTTTGTGAAAATCAGATGCCAACTGGAAAATCATCAAAGCAGTGCACAAATACATAGTACTGTTGTCATTTCAGTAAATTTGCTTATAGAGCTCACTTGCTGTGCAGCACTGAATTCCAACTTGCTTGCTTAACTTAGGAAGTGATATAGTATGTGAGAGGCAGTA
>NW_012106953.1:318522-320506 GCF_000951045.1 Mandrillus leucophaeus | reverse complement strand
TGAGAGAGAAGGAGCTAGGCTGAAGTCTGTGAGGCAAAGAGACAAAGAGCCAGAATAAGATAAACTGCCACAGCTCTCTGATTATAAGCCAAGAACAGGATATTGACATGGGCCCCACAGCAAAGGGCTGTTGTTAATATATAGATCTTTACAGCCATACCTGGCCAGGGGAAAGCATCACAGTTGCCATCCAATCCAGCACTGTCCATTAGAAAGAGAATATGAGCTGCATATATAATTTTAAATATTCTAATAGCCACATGTGTTAGTCAGCTCCAACTGCTATAACGAAATACCACCGTCTGGGTGGTTTCAATAATTATTTATTTCTCACAGTTCTGAAGCTGGGAAATTCTAGATTAAGGTCCTGGTCAATTCTGCTCCCTGGCAAGGACTTTCTTCCTAGGTTGCTGATGACCACCTTCTCCCTGTGTTCTCACATAGTAGAAAGACAGGCTCTCTGGACTCTCCCCATTTTTATAAGGATACCAGTTCCATCATGGGGGCCCACCCTGAAGACACATCTAAATTTATTCACCTCCCAAAGGCCCCACCTCCAAATACCATCTCCTCGAGGGTTAGGGCTTCAACATATGAATTTGTGATAGCACAAACATTCAATCCATAACACCACATTTTTTTAAAAAAGTAGTACAGGTGAAATTAAATTTAATAATATGTTTTATTTAATCCACTTTAGTCACAACACTATTTTAACACGCAATCAGAATAAAACATTATTATTGAAAATGTTAGATGTTTTTCCATCCCAAGCTTTGAAATGGGTGAAATTGGTGTCTATTTTCATGTATGCCACCTATGCCACATGTCCACTTGGACTATCCACATTTCAAAAGCTCAATAGCTACACGTGGTACAGACCCCATCCCAAAGGAAAATGAATTTTATTCCCCTGACCTCCTAGGTTCTTAAGATCTTTTAAAAGCCTAGATTCTTACAGCCAGAAAAAGGCCTTTGGAGATGTTGTGTTCAGAGATCTCTACATATTCTCAACAGGTTTCCCTTTAGCATGTTTACTTTAATTTAAGCAGTTTCACACCTGTTTAAATCTACCCTCCAATTCAATATTCACTGAAGGCTGACCTAATGCTTGGCCTGGACAGGTTAATCATGGTTTATGTTCCATCCACTCTCTCTTCTAAGGGAAACTACCTTAACCACATCCTCCTCCTTCAATCCTCAGGCACCCTATTTCTTCTTCTGCTCCCACCACCTCTTTAGCCCAGCTGACCAGGAATGGACACATGACTCCATCTGTGTAGTCACCTGGTGTGGAAAATCAACCAGGGCAGACAATTGATGGGCCAATCAGATACCCTGTCAGGAATATAGAGGCAGAATCAGCAAATAAGGAGAAGCACCAGAAGACACACACACAAAAGAAAACAGAGAGGGAAGGAGACAGCTACAAATATTGGGTTTCCAGCCACTTCTCAGATTTCTTCAGGGAGGGGTTTTAGGTGAGGGAGGTATATGGCTTGGAATAGCTCCTCCTCAATCATTTTCCACATCAGGTTTCCAAAAGCCATTTCGTTTTAACAGAGTGATTCTCCAGATGAAAGACGTTTGAAAGGCTCCCGTGAGAGATCTCAAAATAACAGTGATCCCTGGAGCTCTGGTAGAACCTTCCGGTACTAGCCACAGTCTGGGCTTCTGAGGTGCAGCTGTTTCACTGTTTCTGGTTTTCCATGCGATCCCTGCACCTTTCACGGTCACGACTAGTTTACAAGAATCCTTTATATGCTGAGGGAGCCTAAGTGAGTCTACCTTTTAATACAATTGCCTTCTGCAGAATGGGATATTTTCATACATATTTGAACAAAGTTCTTTTCCACATCTCCCCTTGGACTTGTTTGCTCTCAATCTCAAGGCAGGACTTGGGCTGACAGAGAAGTGATGGATTACTTTTGATCACATCCCCAAGTAATTATATTCTGAAAATACCTCAGCACAGTGGCCTTCT
>NW_012106953.1:312349-314962 GCF_000951045.1 Mandrillus leucophaeus | reverse complement strand
TGAATAAAAGTACATGAAATGCTAGAGGGATAGACTCCTCCTCTGTCTAAAATGGCTGATGTTTAGAGAGTGGAGATACTTATTCTAGGCTTCTTGTTTGTTTCCAAGAATTCTTACTGGCTTTGTAGAATTGGAGAGTTTGAGTTACTTGGAAAGCATTATTTCAGATTGGTTTATCCAACTGAGCAGAGTATTTGTGAAGCTGCTGGGGAATTTATTGATGTTAATATTTTAAATATTCCAATAAATAATTTATGCTACTTCTCTCTAAGGAGATGTGGCAACAAGCATATTTTTAGGAAACTAATGAAGTTTCAAAATTATGAGGCCCTTTGCAGAACTCTCAACGACTCAGGCTTTTCATCTCTGAAGCAGATCCATTGAGACTACACTCAGAAATCTCCTCTACCATGAAACCCTACCAGGCAGACTTATTTCTTTCTTCCTTTGTGCTTCTCACAGCTTTTTATATTCCATTAGGACAATGATTTTTTCCATTGCAGGATAATACTCTCCCATTAGAAGGTTTCTCCTCGGGACAAAGTCACATCTTGTTCACCCTTCCATTCCCACTGTTAGCACAGTGCATGGCCATACTCAGGCTCAGGTAATTCTTGTTGGATGAAGTAGACTGACATACCGACAGCTGAGAAACTCAAGTGAGTCTATGCCTGCAAACTCCTCACATAAAGCAGGGTTAAATCGGCAATCATAATGAAAGATTTGTCACTGACTTCTGCCAGTAGGCAGCACAACGCCCAAGGACACTGATGAGCAAAGAAAAAGGAAAATAAATATTTCAAAAGAACTGGGTTCTCGTCTGGTTTGTGGCTTTTTAACATAATGACTTGGGACAAATCACCTTATCTCCCCAGAGCTTAGTTTTTCTTGGGTATGAAATAAAACTCATAAAGTTTATTCTTCCATCTTGGAGTTTTGTGAAAATCAGATGCCAACTGGAAAATCATCAAAGCAGTGCACAAATACATAGTACTGTTGTCATTTCAGTAAATTTGCTTATAGAGCTCACTTGCTGTGCAGCACTGAATTCCAACTTGCTTGCTTAACTTAGGAAGTGATATAATATGTGAGAGGCAGTATATATGTAGTGTAAGAGCAAGGACTTTGGAGACAAATCTGGATTTAAATTTTGGATCTATGATCTGTGAGCAAGGTATATAACATCACCCATCAGAATTTTTTCCATCAGTAATGGGGTATCATAGCACATGCTTTGTAGGGCTGTGGTAAAGATTAAGTGAGAAATGTCTGTGATGTACCTAGTACAGATCCTAGCCAGAAATAAAAACTCAGTAAATGACAATGGTAGTTATTTCTATTATTATCATTATTAACACTTGAAGTAGATACACTTCTGGAAGTGACATTGTCCCATCGGCAGACTGCATTCCATGGGGAACAGAATAACATGTAAGGAATCATTTATCTCAAAGGATAAGCTGCTGGCTAGAAGACACTTCTCTGAAAAAAAAGATGTGTAAAAAATGGGTGAGAGTGCAAACAAGAATCCATTGATATGTGCCAGTTCTAGAAAAGGAGGGGAAAAACTAGTCAGGAAAGAGCAACAGAGGTGTAGAGGCAGAGCAAGGTTCTGTAAGGACTTGCTGAGATGGAGCCATAAACAATACCACCTGGGTGTGGGAGGTTGGGAAACCCCAGGAGAGGATTAAGTGTTGCTATGAGAGAGAAGGAGCTAGGCTGAAGTCTGTGAGGCAAAGAGACAAAGAGCCAGAATAAGATAAACTGCCACAGCTCTCTGATTATAAGCCAAGAACAGGATATTGACATGGGCCCCACAGCAAAGGGCTGTTGTTAATATATAGATCTTTACAGCCATACCTGGCCAGGGGAAAGCATCACAGTTGCCATCCAATCCAGCACTGTCCATTAGAAAGAGAATATGAGCTGCATATATAATTTTAAATATTCTAATAGCCACATGTGTTAGTCAGCTCCAACTGCTATAACGAAATACCACCGTCTGGGTGGTTTCAATAATTATTTATTTCTCACAGTTCTGAAGCTGGGAAATTCTAGATTAAGGTCCTGGTCAATTCTGCTCCCTGGCAAGGACTTTCTTCCTAGGTTGCTGATGACCACCTTCTCCCTGTGTTCTCACATAGTAGAAAGACAGGCTCTCTGGACTCTCCCCATTTTTATAAGGATACCAGTTCCATCATGGGGGCCCACCCTGAAGACACATCTAAATTTATTCACCTCCCAAAGGCCCCACCTCCAAATACCATCTCCTCGAGGGTTAGGGCTTCAACATATGAATTTGTGATAGCACAAACATTCAATCCATAACACCACATTTTTTTAAAAAAGTAGTACAGGTGAAATTAATTTTAATAATATGTTTTATTTAATCCACTTTAGTCACAACACTATTTTAACACGCAATCAGAATAAAACATTATTATTGAAAATGTTAGATGTTTTTCCATCCCAAGCTTTGAAATGGGTGAAATTGGTGTCTATTTTCATGTATGCCACCTATGCCACATGTCCACTTGGACTATCCACATTTCAAAAGCTCAATAGCTACACGTGGTACAGACCCCATCCCAAAGGAAAATGAATTTTATTCCC
>NW_012106953.1:310829-312169 GCF_000951045.1 Mandrillus leucophaeus | reverse complement strand
GGGAATAAAATTCATTTTCCTTTGGGATGGGGTCTGTACCACGTGTAGCTATTGAGCTTTTGAAATGTGGATAGTCCAAGTGGACATGTGGCATAAGTGGCATACGTGAAAATAGACACCAATTTCACCGATTTCAAAGCTTGGGATGGAAAAACATCTAACATTTTCAATAATAATGTTTTATTCTGATTGCATGTTAAAATAGTGTTGTGACTAAAGTGGATTAAATAAAACATATTATTAAATTTAATTTCACCTGTACTACTTTTTTAAAAAAATGTGGTGTTATGGATTGAATGTTTGTGCTATCACAAATTCATATGTTGAAGCCCTAACCCTCCACCTGGTGTGGAAAATCTCACTCAACCAGGGCAGACAATTGATGGGCCAATCAGATACCCTGTCAGGAATATAGAGGCAAAATCAGCAAATAAGGAGAAGCACCAGAAGACACACACACAAAAGAAAACAGAGAGGGAAGGAAACAGCTACAAATATTGGGTTTCCAGCCACTTCTCAGATTTCTTCAGGGAGGGGTTTTAGGTAAGGGAGGTATATGGCTTGGAATAGCTCCTCCTCAATCATTTTCCACATCAGGTTTCCAAAAGCCATTTCATTTTAACAGAGTGATTCTCCAGATGAAAGACGTTTGAAAGGCTCCTGTGAGAGATCTCAAAATAACAGTGATCCCTGGAGCTCTGGTAGAACCTTCCGGTACCAGCCACAGTCTGGGCTTCTGAGGTGCAGCTGTTTCACTGTTTCTGGTTTTCCATGCGATCCCTGCACCTTTCACGGTGATGACTAGTTTACAAGACTCCTTTATATGCTGAGGGAGCCTAAGTGAGTCTACCTTTTAATACAATTACCTTCCACAGAAAGGGATATTTTCATACATATTTGAGCAAAGTTCTTTTCCACATCTCCCCTTGGACTTGTTTGCTCTCAATCTCGAGGCAGGACTTGGGCTGACAGAGAAGTGATGGATTACTTTTGATCACATCCCCAAGTAATTATATTCTGAAAATACCTCAGCACAGTGGCCTTCTGGGGACCCTTTTAAGTCTCACATCATCTACAGCAGTGGTTCTCAGCTGAGGCTGAGCATTCAAACTGTCTGGGGAACTTCTAAAATATGCTGATGTCCCAGGCCCTCCCTCAGACTCTGAAATCAGAAACTCTGGGGCAGGTCCTTGGGTGCCCGTATTTCTTAAAAACCTTCCAAGTAATTCTAATGTGGGGCCACAGTTGAGAAATACTGTGTGATACACAGGATGTGCCCTCACATAGACTTGGGTTCCTATCACAGAAAACCAGATACTGTTTTTAATTATTTTAAAAAG
>NW_012106953.1:307103-310129 GCF_000951045.1 Mandrillus leucophaeus | reverse complement strand
CCTGTAGTCCCAGCTACTCGGGAGGCTGAGGCAGGAGAACGGCGTAAACCCGGGAGGCGGAGCTTGCAGTGAGCTGAGATCCGGCCACTGCACTCCACCCTGGGTGACAGAGCGAGACTCCGTCTCAAAAAAATATAAATAAATAAACAAAACACTGTATAAAACTAAAGTAATTAAAACAGTGTGATCTTGTTACTGGAATAAATACATAATTTGTTAGCACAGACTAGGAAGTCAAAAAAATAATCAATAGAATTGATGTAGTATATCAAAATATTGGCATTTCAAATTAGTGTGGAAAGAAAGGATACATTGTTCAATAAATAGTATTAAGATAATTATTAGAACAATTGTCTATTCATTTTATTAAGTGGATTCCTATTTTATAGCATATAAAAATTAATTAAAGATGAATTAAAGTTTCACAATAAAACTAAGCATGTTAGAAGAAATAATTTTATAATTTTGGAGTGGGAAAAATCTTACTAAATCATACATAAAATCTAGAAGTCACAAAATAACTTTAGACAGATTAGGCTACATCAAATTTAAATTTTCTCTAAAAAGAAAGACAGAATAAAGAAAAGTAAAATAAAAATAAGGAAATTAAAGGTAAAATTCATAACATATACAAAAGATTAATATCCATATTTTAAAAGTTTTCTATGTATCAATAAGAAACTGACAATCAGCAGAAAGCTAGATAAGGCTATGAACTGATAATAAATAAACAAATATGAATCATAAAAGTATAAAAAGATATTCAATGCAACACTCAAAGAGTCAAGTTAAAACAATCTTGATATCTTTTTTTTCACTTACCACATTGGCAAAATGTTTTAAAAGATTAATGTAAGAAATGATGACTATTTGAAGAAACAGATATTCTCATACTTTGGTAGAAAAATATGCTAAAAACAGTTTTTAAATGGCAATTTGGCACATCCTCACATCCTCTAATATACAAATTCATATGTCATTTGATTTAGCAATTTCACTTCTAAGTATCTATCCTACAGAAAGCAATTACAAAATAAGTGCATACAAAGATATATGTAATATGACTTTTTTTGTAATAAAAAAAGAACACATTTTAATGACTATCAATAAATGTTTAAAGTAAGGTATAGTTATATTGTAAATCTCACATAGCCATTAAAACAAATAAAATGACTCTATAAGAGCTGATATGAAAAGTCAGTAAATTGACATGTAAATTGTAAACAGCCAGGTACAAAACAGTTTACAAAGAGGATCCAATTTTTGTCCAAGAAAGATACACATGCACACTTTTAATCACATAGAGAAAGACCTTGAAGGAATAGCAGACTTTTAATAGAGATACTTCTAGGGAAGTAAGTGAGATTTCAAGCTTAAGACTATGAAGCTTAGAAGGAAACTTTATTAACACCATATATTTTACATATTTTTACAAGGCATATTTATTAAATCTGTAATTTTTTAAATAATTAAAAGAAGAAAGTTTTCTCACTGTTTTAATTTGTGCTTTATAAATTCTGAGTTTATCTTTCTTTCATATGTTTATTGACCATCTTTATTTCTTTTCTTCTGAACAGCCTGTTCATGTACTTTGCCCATTTTTATTCAAATTCTTTTTTGTATTGAATGTACTGTTTAAAATTTTTAAGTATATTTTGCTCCATTGCATAAATGTTGCAAATTATCTTTTTTCTATTTATCATTGTATTCTGATTTCATTTATACTACTTTTATCACATATGTTTTATTTATATTTTATGTAATTAAATATATCAGTCTTTTCTTTGTATAGCTTCTGAGTTTGGAGTCATGCTTAAAAAGTTCTTTTCTACTTCAAGATTATTAAATAATTTACCAATTTAAAAATTATTTTTATTGCTTAATATTTAATATATGTTGTTATTCATCTGGAATTTATTTGGAGACAGGAATCCAGCTTTAACTTTCCTTTCCAAATATCCTTTCCCTCAATACCACTGGGTTGAAACACCACATTGCCATTTTTGTTGGCTCTTTCTAGACTCTTTATTTTTTTCCCACTGATCTCTACAGTGTTGTACCCGTACTTTAATAATTATATTTTATGACATGCTTTAATTATCTAGCTAGTATGACTAGATACTTCCTCTCTCATATTGCTTTTCCTGCTAGAAATTGTTTGTCTCTTCCCATTTTCAATTGTAAAAGTTTATTGAGAGATAAGATGTTACAGACTCACTTTTACCTTTCCTCTCCTTTAAATATAAGTAAATACTCTGGAAATAACTCAACATATGATTGTAAAAGGACTCTGAGAGATGGAAAAAAGAAAGCTGACTGACTAGGGACTTCAGGATGTGAGACACCATAGTGATTTCCCTGGGTTTTCTTTTTAGCTCCCATATATTTCATGCTGAGCACGAGGGAGGCTTATAACCCCAAACCACCAACAGGCATAGAATAGAAAAACAAACATGAAAAGCCTGTTGTCTCTGGCCAAAGGAAGGGAAAGGGTGAGCCCAGAAGAATCCTACCAGAGAAATAATCCTCTGGTCCTCGTGCTGAGCTGCGGCAGGACCAAGAGACTGATTTACCTGCTGCTGCAATAGTAGCACAGCAGACTGAACCACTCCCCATCCCACACATGCTGGCAAGCCCCACTCTCTTCAGTGTCAACATCAGCAAACCCCATCCAATACCAGAATGGTGGTGGGCTCCATCTGCATCACCATCAGTAGGGTACCTATCCTATACCCAAGACAACAGGTGGGCCAATCCATCCTCAGGGGAAGCATTAGCAAACCTGAACAGGACCTATCCCCTCCTTCTTACCCACCAAACAGCCCATGAGGCACTTGCAGTAATAAAGCAGGAGCCCAAATAGCAGCAGAAGAACAAGGTAGACTGTATTAGCATTGCAAGAACTCTGAAAACAAATTGTCATTGGAACTACAACTCACAAAAGTAGACCAGAACTTACATGCTAAGCCCCAAGAGGGTGACTGCTTACTAAAAATAAAAGATCTAAGTGGTATGAAGCATGTTCT
>NW_012106953.1:304646-307053 GCF_000951045.1 Mandrillus leucophaeus | reverse complement strand
ACTTCCTCTCTCATATTGCTTTTCCTGCTAGAAATTGTTTGTCTCTTCCCATTTTCAATTGTAAAAGTTTATTGAGAGATAAGATGTTACAGACTCACTTTTACCTTTCCTCTCCTTTAAATATAAGTAAATACTCTGGAAATAACTCAACATATGATTGTAAAAGGACTCTGAGAGATGGAAAAAAGAAAGCTGACTGACTAGGGACTTCAGGATGTGAGACACCATAGTGATTTCACTGGGTTTTCTTTTTAGCTCCCATATATTTCATGCTGAGCACGAGGGAGGCTTATAACCCCAAACCACCAACAGGCATAGAATAGAAAAACAAACATGAAAAGCCTGTTGTCTCTGGCCAAAGGAAGGGAAAGGGTGAGCCCAGAAGAATCCTACCAGAGAAATAATCCTCTGGTCCTCGTGCTGAGCTGCGGCAGGACCAAGAGACTGATTTACCTGCTGCTGCAATAGTAGCACAGCAGACTGAACCACTCCCCATCCCACACATGCTGGCAAGCCCCACTCTCTTCAGTGTCAACATCAGCAAACCCCATCCAATACCAGAATGGTGGTGGGCTCCATCTGCATCACCATCAGTAGGGTACCTATCCTATACCCAAGACAACAGGTGGGCCAATCCATCCTCAGGGGAAGCATTAGCAAACCTGAACAGGACCTATCCCCTCCTTCTTACCCACCAAACAGCCCATGAGGCACTTGCAGTAATAAAGCAGGAGCCCAAATAGCAGCAGAAGAACAAGGTAGACTGTATTAGCATTGCAAGAACTCTGAAAACAAATTGTCATTGGAACTACAACTCACAAAAGTAGACCAGAACTTACATGCTAAGCCCCAAGAGGGTGACTGCTTACTAAAAATAAAAGATCTAAGTGGTATGAAGCATGTTCTAAAATAATACCCAAAATGTCCAGTGTATGAGTGGAAGTCATTCATCATACCAAGAACCGGGAAACATACAACTTTTATGAGAAATGACAATCAACTGATGCCAACTTTGAAGAGACTCAGATGCTGGAATTATCTGAAAAGGATTTTAAGCAATCATTATAAAAATGTTTCAACAAACAGTTACAGATTTTCTTGAAACACATGAGAAATACACAATTCCAACAAAGAAATAGAAGTCATAAGAAAGAACCGAATGCAGAAAATAGAATTTAAATAGACAATAATAACAAATAAAAAGTCACCAGATGAGTTTAGTAGTAGAGTGGTGATGGTAAGACAGAATCAGTGAACTTAAGGACAAATCAATAGAATTTACTTGTACAAAAAAGAAAAAATAGACAAAAAATTTAACAGAGCCTCAGAGGCTCTGTAAGATCAAAACAAAGATATTTGTATCATTAGCATCTCAGAGGTAGAAGAAAAAAACTGTGACTGAAAAAGTATTAAAAAAAAATGGCTGAAAACTTTCAAATTTGGCAAAATGCATAAATGCACAGATTCAAGAAGCCAAGTGAGCCTAAATAAGATAAATCCAAGGAAATTCACACTAAGACACATTATAATTAAACTTCTGAAAACTAAAACAAAACAAAATCTTAAAAACAGTCAAAGAGAAATGATGCATTACCTATAGACAAACACCAATTTGAATGACAGAGGATTTCTGGTTTGAAACTATGAAGGCCAGAAGGACCTGCCACAATATATTTCTATTCTTAAAAGAAGAAAATCCAAAACCATGAATCCTGTATCTAGCAAAACTATCCTTCAGGAATGAAGAGGGAAATAAAGACATTATCAGGCAAAGGAAAACTAAGAGATATTTGTCACCAACAGACCTACCATTAAACAATGGCTAAAGGAAGCTCTTCAAACAGAAAGTGATAACAAAGGAAGGCTGGGGCTGGTTGCAGTGGGGTCACACCTATAATCCCAGCACTTTGGGAGGCCAAGGTAGGAGGATCGCTTGAGACCAGCCTAGACAATATAGCAAGACTCCAGTTCCACAAATAATAATAATAATAATAATAATAATAATAATAATAACAGCATTAGCTGGGAGTGGTGGCATCCATGGAATATTCATCATAATAGACTATATTCTGGGTCATAAAACAGCTATTAACAAATGTTAAGAAATTGAAATCAAATAGAGTATATTTTCTAACCTTATGGAATAAAACTAGAAATCAGTAGCAAAACAAAAACAGAAAAACCTTTAGACACGTGGAAGTCAAACAACACTCTTTTTTTTTTTTTCTTTTTTTTGAGACAGAGTCTCGCTCTGTCACCCAGGCTGGAGTGCAGTGGCCGGATCTCAGCTCACTGCAAGCTCCTCCTCTCGGGTTCACGCCATTCTCCTGCCTCAGCCTCCCGAGTAGCTGGGACTACAGGCAACCGCCACTTCGCCCGGCTAGTTTTTTGTATTTTTTAGTAGAGA